>NW_019396641.1:111436-177053 GCF_000591075.1 Eurytemora carolleeae | reverse complement strand
TTATCAGGGTTCCTTGTCTAATTAAAGTTAACAATAAATATTTAATTTATCAGGGTTCCTTGTCTAACTAACAAGTTGTGTGCATTTATAAGTGTCGGTTAGGTTAGAAAATATTGAATAAAATATACAATAAAAAGTTTGACAGTGCATTATCTAACTATAAGAAGTTGACAAGTTTTATTCATCCAAAATCAAGGAGACTTACATAGAATAACTAATTTTAATTGTAAGATATAAAAAAGAAGCCAAAGGAGAGAAATTAAGTTTTTATAAATATTACATTTTGTAATATATTATAGTGGTATGTTCGATTCACAATGGTACTCTGTAAGCTTTTTAAAAATGAATGAGAAACTCATGTTTTAACTTTAAAATTAAAGTCCCTAAAAATGAATTATTGTTTGAAAAGCATACACAAAATTGTATAAAGTAAACAGTTTATAAAAATTACTGATTAATATTTATTTATTTTAAGGGAAGATGGTGAGAACCAGGTGCAACAGGATAGGTAAAAATAATTTGATGAAAATAATATTTTCATTTTTTCCTAAAGTGCTTCACTTATATTTTCAATTAAAATCTTTTACTTATGCGACATCAAGACAAGTCAAATATGAGATATTTAAAATAAAATTTTTAGATTTTCCACATTTTAGCCACCCTCTCTTCCTCTTGTATGTTGGCACTTATCTTCTTATATGAAAACGATTCTATGGAGAGCATGTATATTTCTCTACAATATTTGTCAAAAATATTCTTAATTCTAAAAAATATATAGATGTTAAAAGAATTTTTATAAGACAACATGTGTCAGGGGTCTGTCTTACACAAACTAACTGGAGCATTTTTTTTATAATAATTTTAGGAATTTTCTGGAAATATTACAGAACGATCAAATAATATTTATATACATATAATTATTATATTTATTACATGGTACACTTGTACAGATTATATAAGAATCAAAGATACATATACTATTAGGAGGCATACTTTACAATTATACAAAATAAGAAAGAATTACAATACAAGTTATGCTAGCTTTGCAATACAGTTTTCCCTGGAATTTTCTCTAAAAAATCAACTCAATTTAGAATATTTGAACCAGGCGCGCTAACAACATACCGAGTTCCAAGTTCAAGTTTGAAACAAATTAGTCCAGGGGTTTACGAGTTATGATCGGAACTCCAAACAAAAACAAAAATCAGTTATAGCACCTTCCCCTCCAATTTCATCTCTCTGTTCTGAAATGGAAATTCTCTTGAAATAAAGTTTCTGATCAAAGTTTATATTTCTAGATATTTGTTAGATAGTTCCAACTCGAGAAATTACAATTAAGATTGTAATGGTCAAAACTTTAACAACTTTTATAATTGGATACTCCATGATTTATAAGCACAATAAATATTAAAAATGTAATTAGAAAAAACATCCACATTAAATCAGCTAATTAAATTTAAAAATATATCGGAAATTATATTTAAAAAGTGGGTCGGTGAAGAAATTTTGAAATGTTAGAATGTTAGTGACCTTCCATTGAAGAATGGTATATCCGATTAACAACAGTACCTTCCGAACTTTTGTCTTGTCCAGAATGAAAAAGATGAAAAATTTATTATTTTCAACAAAAGTTTTTTTCTAGAAAAGTCCCTTGCGGATTTATGGAGCAGAGACAAGGAATGAAATTATCAGAATTCTTTAAGTGAAAAAAAAAAATACTTCTCTTTATTCCTTAACCCTTTCTCTGCTGGGGTACTTGAAAACCAGGATATGCTGGGGGGGTAGGGTCAATTTGACCCCCCCACTCTAAATCCCATGTTTGATGTCCAAATATGACAAATGATACATCATTGGAAAGCTCTTGTGCTCTTCTTTTAGAATCTGCAAGAAAATTTGCAAATTTGCAAAAATTGAATTTTTTATCGCAAAATCCAGTTATATATTAAAAATGTTTGCAAAAAAATTTGTCCAAAAATTGAAAAATTATACATTTTTGAAAAGCCCTTGACCATGCCAATTCAAATATGCAAAAATTTGTGCAAAACTTTAAATAACCTGATTTTAAATCAAGAAAAACTAAAAATGTGCAAATTTACTTAGACAGGTTGTTTGCAAAAAATTTGCAATTTTTTTAGCAAAACTTGTGCAATTCGTTTCCTTATGTCAAAGGCTTTCCAAAAAGCTCAATTTTATCAAAATCTGACAAGTGGAAGTGGGTCAAAACATAGATTTAGTTTGTTACAGGAAAAAGCAGTCATTCAGGCAGTGTGCATGAGGACTCAGGCAGTTAGTATTAAAGTCCAGTTTTAGGCCTAAAGGGAGGGCTTTGGGTATGTAGGAAAAGTCAGAAAATTTCAACAGCCTCAGACCAATACTTTTTGAGTTATGTATAAAAGCAGGAATAGGGTTAATTGGTTACCGTTGTCAATCCGACCACTCTTTCAATGGAGGGTTAGCTGAAATTATGATTACAGTATTTTTAACCCTATAAAGGCTGGGGGAGGTCTGAATCTATGTTATAGCCTGGACACGTGAATTTAACGTTTCTGTCAGAAAGCTGTGACTTTCGATCACAATTTGATCCAATAAACATAATTCTTTTGCATTTTTTCTTTAAACTTTTATTGTCGGCATATGCATTTTGAATGAAGAAGCATCGAAAAAACAAATCCGTAAGTTAAAAGATTGTTGAATTATAGACTAAAGCACGTTTGATTTCAAATAGAAGAAACCGAATGCTGCTCACTCTGGTTAGTTCGGGTTTTGGGGGGGGGGGGGCGTTTGGCGCCCTTTTAGAAAAAGGCCATAGAGAATAAGCAAAGGGTTGAAATGCATGTTCATAGCCCAATTTTTCATGGCCAGCACAAAGAAAAAAAATTAGACCAATAATTTGGGTGCCAGGGAGGGTGCTAGGACAAAAAAAACTACAGGAGGGGGCGCCTAACGCCCACCCCACCCTCCGCTCTGTTTAGTGTTAAGTCCCATATGAATGATGTATCCAGAGCTGAAAACTTTAGAATGGTGGATATCGAAATCAATGCTTGATCTACTCTTGTTATTAATCTCCAGATTAATTGACCGATCGGGATTAAGGATATCCCATTCTAAAGTTTTTGGCTCAGCCCACCTTGTCAAATGCAACTATTGGACCAAGTGGTCATATTATATATTTTTAAGGTACCATGCAATATATGGATCCTTTTTGCCTCACGTGAATGAAGAGATATGTAATTTTTTCTAAATTTTTTGGAGATTTTTCCACGTCTAAACAAAATATAATATTTTAATTTACATAAACTGTAAAATCTATTTAGTTTTATTATTTTTGAGTTTAGAAATCAAATCTAAATTAATGTTTTTGGAATTGTAAATGCGCAACTTCTTGGCAGAAAAATTTGCAATAAATTAGATTGCAACCCTAGGGTTGCAATCTAACATTAAAGCCCTGGTTTTAGGCTTGCAATGTAAATATCAGGGATTCAACGGTGTCATAACTTTCTTAAAAATTGAAGAAAAAAATTATTTTATTAAAAAATAAAATTGATATACTTTTAAAGGGTGGTTCTGGTCAATTAGCCCAGGAAATAACAAAGTATCTGGCGAACCGACCGGATCTTCTCCAGGTTAGATATTTTTTTTTTTAAGTAAAAAAGAGTGAAAACAAATTGTCAGTTACTAATCCGATTTCCCAAAGGCTGGGTTTTAAAAAATTTTTTGAACTTAAACCTCTGATATTTTAAACTCTTTACTCTGGGATCTACAGTCTACTATATCAACAGTTGGAATTAAAAATGGATTAGAAAATGAAAGTTTTAGGGAAGTAATCAGTTCCTTTGTAAATTTTACTATTTCTGGTTCGGCTATGTACCACGTACCACGGTACAATGGTCAGAGTTTATATCAATACAATGAAGATGACTTTAAGTTTTGATTTCTAACAAGTATAGAAGTAAACAATGAGAAGCTGTTAATTTACAGCTTCTTTTTCTTTCTAGGTTTATGTGTATCCATCCTTGTTGAAATTGAAAGTCGTCTTCATTACATACATATATATTTACGACAATGACAGTATCTCACAAATTGCTTTATCTTTAACATATTGTCCGTAAGTGTGATTAGCATTTCTTCCCTCATGATGGACTTTTTAAAAGGAGGTTTTCCAGAAAAATGAAAGGTGTATGCTACGGCAATTGCAATATACGACTTGTATCCTAAAAAAATCAATTTAATTTCAAACATATCATTCAGATATTACAACCTAAAAGTCATCGATTATTTTCTACGCATTTGTATATTGTTAATATTTCATAATATTAGTTTTTTTATACAATGCACTTAAAACGACTTTTTCCACTAGGTGTCTCTGTCCTGTATAATCATTCAAAGCATCGAGAGTTGAGACATCTGGCGGCCAACTATTTTGGCGTTTTAAGTGCATTGTATACAAAACGAATCTTTAATTTTGACTATATACGAATGCGTCGAAAAATAATTGATGATTTTAGGTTGTAATATCTGAATGATTTGTTTCAAATAAAATTGGTTTTTTTTTACGGTGCGAAATGCATTAAAACCTTTAACTTATATTATTATACTTGCAAAGGATTGATTGACAGAACAGGATGAAACCTATTTAAACCTTTAATTTATATTATTCTTCTTGCAAAGGATTGGTAGACAAAACAGGATGAAATGTATTTAAACCTTTTATTTATATTATTCTTCTTGCAAAGGATTGGTTGACAGAACAGGATGAAACGTATTTAAACAAACTGAAAGACAAACTGGGAACAGAAAAAAGGTAACCTATCAAAATCATGATGTTTTTTTTGGGATGAAGATAACAATCAAATCGCTAATATCTGAAATCATGATTGATGAGTTGCAATTGGAACCAATTTAGTATTAAAGGGATTGTAAACGTAACACTTAATAAAAGTGACTTGCAAAGTTGAGGATTTATAATAATATGTAAATTAAGAAATGCATTGAGCTGAAATATCATCATAACTTTTTTAAACAATTTAATTTCAGCCCCTACATCAAATCAAATATCAAATATATATATTTGTCCCAAGCCAAAAACATAGAAAATATCATATTTTAAAACATATTTATAAACTTGAGACATACATAGGTTTTTTGGGGGAAGGGGGAGGCAAAATGGAAAAAAAAAACCAAATTTAATTTGTCTGTTTACAATTAAAAAATTGAAGGTTGGGGTTGGAGTCACCCTCTTTTTATGTAAAGTATCTACACAACCTTGAACTTTAAAAATAAATTTATTCAAACTTAAATCGAAACTGTCTCCATAGAATTAATTAAAATAAAGTTAATCTTTTGGATTTTCCTGAGACCTTAATTTCTAGCAGGGTTTCTTATTGAGCTAAAGCATTTTAACAATATATATTCATTTGTCAGGAATCCTTGTCTAACTAAAGTTAACAATATATATTTATTTATCAGGGTTCCTTGTCTAACTAAAGTTAACAATATATATTCATTTATCAGGGATCCTTGTCTAACAAAAGTTAACAAGTTATTTATATTTACCAGGGTTCCTTGTCTAACTAAAGTTAACAATATTCATTTACCAGGGTTCCTTGTCTAACTATAGTTAACAATATATATTCATTTGTCAGGGATCCTTGTCTAACTAAGGTTAACAATATATATTCATTTGTCAGGGATCCTTGTCTAACTAAGGTTAGCAATATATATTCATTTGTCAGGGATCCTTGTCTAACTAAGGTTAACAATATATATTCATTTGTCAGGGATCCTTGTCTAACTATAGTTAACAATATATATTCATTTGTCAGGGATCTTTGTCTAACTAAAGTTAACAATATATATTCATTTGTCAGGGTTCCTTGTCTAACTAAAGTTAACAATACATATTTATTTATCAGGGTTCCTTGTCTAACTAAAGTTAACAATATATATTTATTTATCAGGGTTCCTTGTCTAACTAAAGTTAACAATACATATTCATTTACCAGGGTTCCTTGTCTAACTAAAGTTAACAATATTCATTTACCAGGGTTCCTTGTTTAACTAAAGTTAACAATATATATTCATTTATCAGGGTTCCTTGTCTAATTAAAGTTAACAATAAATATTTAATTTATCAGGGTTCCTTGTNAAATCAGTTATAGCACCTTTTTAAATATAGATATATTTGATTTTATAAGTGTGCTCACCCAACAAATTTAAATTAAAAATTTCTATAAATTCATTCCGTTAATGCCATTAATAAAATTGAGATCGATATTTTTAGGAAAGAACAGCTTTGGGAAGTTACCACTTGAGAAATTGTCCTTTGGGAAGTCGCTATTGGGAAAATATCTTTATGAAAAATGTATTATTGTGCCTAGCTCTGGAATAATGATAAATACCTCCTCCCCCTTCATCTAACGTTATACTTATCATCCTTTATGTTAAAGAAGATTTACCATTTTAACATAATACTAATGGTATTGCAAGACATCATTAATTACACATGGTTAATATACCATGTAATGTCTCCATTATCTAGTATTTAGTATCCAGTATCAAATATCATTATCCAGTATCCAGTTTCCAGTATCCAGTATGTAGAATTCAGTATGCAGTATCCGGTTTCTTGTTATTAGCAAGTAGTATCCAGTATCTTGGATCTATTATCTATCTTCCTATTTATCTTTCTATAATTTACACAATATCCAGTATCCATTATCCAGTATCCAGTATCCAGTATTTAGTATCTTATAACTATATATCCATCTATCTATTTATTTATCTTTAATTTACAGTATTCAATATCCAGTATCTGATATCTATCTATGTATCCAGGTCCCGGATATTACTGGACCTAATCCTGGATATTAGTAATGAGTTGGATATAAATGTTCTCTGTCACAAGATCTTGATTAATGTAGGAAACCTGACTGGAGCACACAGGTACAATTAATTCAGACTTAATCCTTGACTTAATCTTAAACTTAATCCTAGAGAGGTAACATTAATCCTTGACTTAATCCTTGACTTAATTCTTGACATAATTTTAAACTTAATCCTAAACCTGACAGTAGCAGAAAGGTAGCTATAATTCAGACTTGATGCTTGACTTCATCTAATCTTAGAATAAATTTGGAATATAATCTTAGACTTAATCCTAAAGCCTTCCTCAGACTAAAACTTAGACTTACCTTCCACTTAATCCTAGACTTAATCCTGAATTAATTTTAGACTTAATTAAAAATTTACTTCTGAAATGATGTGAGACATCTAAACCTGAAATGATCCAAGATTTAATCCTAAAATGAAATTTAGCATTAATCCTAAAGTTAATCTCAGACTTAATCCTGCACTTAAGGTTTAAATATTCTTTAAAATCCCTTTTCCTGAATGCTAAATCACAAAATTAATCAAAACTTGATCCTAGAATAGGATTTTCCTTATTTTTTTTTAACACAAAAATATTTCTTTTTTTGCATACGAGGTTATATCCTGATTTATAATTTAATTTAAAGAAAATGCTTAATCTACAATAGACGAAATACATTTAAAACAATATCTTATGCATATGTAGTTCTACATACAGTGCATAATATATTGTACATTGTACAGCTAACAAATTTAGCTGTACAATTCATCTTACATAAAATGCAATAGTACATTTACACTGTAGTCTGTATGCAATGTGTTGTGCAATGGATATATTTCTTAAAATGTACAGTACATACATTTTAGTCTGAATACAATGTGCTGTACAATGTATATTTCTTAGAATGTACAGTGCATACACTTTAGTCTGGATACAATGTGCTGTACAATGTATATTTCCTAAAATGTATAGTACATCCCCCCCCCCAGCATATCCTGGTTTTCAAGTACCCCAGCAGGGATAGGGTTAAAATGTACAGTACATACACTTTAAACTGTATACAATGTGCAATTACAATGTTATTTCTTGAAATGTTTAGAACATATTACAAGTACAGTTTAAACAATTAAGTGTGCTTTTTAGATTAAAACAAACTTAGATAATAACAAAAATAAACACCAAAATCGATATGAAAAACATAGGGGAAACGAACTCAGATCATGAGATGGAAATTATTGCAAATATTCACTTTTAAAAAAAATGTTTAAAGTCAATTATTATTCCTTGAGATTGTTTTTGTCACAAAGATTGTATCATATCATATATGTCTTTCACTGTAGAATGAAAACCAAAGGTCGACTGTAAAGTAGTATACTTGAATTATATTTATCAAACTTTAGGGTCTTAAGCCCTTCAAAATTTAAAATAACACAATACTTTAAATTCGTTTTTTTCCAAATTAAACTTTTCAAACATTTGTGAAAATTGAATTTAAGTAAAAGCTTTATTTCAGAAATTAAAAATGTTTGCTGCAAATGATTTTTTAATTATAACCATTGTAATCTGGCTGTCACTCTCTATTGATTATAGATCAGAGCCCCTTTAATCTTCATGTTTTCTTGGAAATCCCCTTTATGTGAATTGAACCAACGATAATTTTACAATTTGTTCAAGCTTCATTCAACAATAACTTATAAGCATTATCGTTTGCTTTTCTACATCGCTGACCAGTTTACTATATAAATATTTATTTATCCTTTTTTTACTAATATGATGAAAAATATGGATAAATCGAAAAGAAAATAATCACATTGCCTCAAACTCTGCAGAGTTTCTCTAATCCCTTTATTTTTACATTACAACTAAAATGGGTCTCGTTTTGGGTCAGTTTTTAACATTCAACATTTTTCAACGACTTTTCAAGACGAGTGGTAAAATTGCGCTGATATGTCTTTTTTATATCTTTGTCCAATGTATAGAGAACAAAAAGTGCATAATGAAATAACTTATGCAAACTTATTAAAGCCAAAATTAAAATCAATGATTTCCAGGGGTTTTTCAGGCCCCAATGGGTGATAAGCCCCACCCCCCTGCAAACAAAAAAAAATGTAAGCCTACGTCCTTTTTTTAAAAAAAAGATGTTGTTGTAGATGTTCCCTATTCCTGGCCAGAACCTTGAACGGTAACCAGTTTCTTGAAGCAAAGTTATTCGATGTTAATACACAGTCAGGTAATACATATACAGGGTTATCAATTATTAGATATATTACCCTTTTAAATACAGGGTTACCTAGATATATTTCCTTTTTGAATACAGGGTTACCTAGATATATTTCCTTTTTAAATACAGGGTTACCTAGATATATTACCCTTTGAAATACAGTGTTACCTAGATATATTTCCTTTTTGAATACAGGGTTACCTAGATATATTTCCTTTTAAATACAGTGAATGAACTATATTAACTCTTAATTTGTTCACCTAATCTAAATCAAATTGATTTTACTAATTCAATTTTATTTTCAGATTTGGAGGAGTCTATGGTAAAGGTAAGAGTTTATTCTAAAACATAATGTGCAAACTTAAACTACGTATTTACCCACCCTTGATCAGAAAGCTTTTTTTCCTTTTTTAAACTAAAATTCTTTACTGTTGAAGAAAGTTTGGCTTTCAAGTTAATTATAATTGCATTTTCCAAAAGAGTTTATAGTATTTTACAGAACATGAAACCCTAAAAATGTGTTCATTTATCAAGTTGATTGTAAATTAGGACTTTAGATTTTAGGGTGTTAACAGAAGACATTCCTAAAATTTGTAAACTGCCTTTTCCATTAACCATTGTCTAATTTGTAAAGAATAAAGAAAGAAACTTCATACTGTACAAGTTTTTAATAATTATCTTTACGCTACAGCAAGTGCAATGCGCCTGGTGTGGTGATTAGGTGTGTCAGAGCGTCTTTAACAAATAGTTTTTAGGCTACAGCAAGTACAATGCGCCTGGAGTGGTGATTAGGTGTGTCAGAGCGTCTTTAATAAATAGTTTTTAGGCTACAGCAAGTACAATGCGCCTGGAGTTGGGAGTAGGTGTGTCAGGGCGTCTTTACTAAATAGTTTTTAGGCTGCAGCAAGTACTATGCGCCTGGAGTGGGGATTAGGTGTGTCAGGGCGTCTTTACTAAATAGTTTTTAGGCTACAGCAAGTACAATGCGCCTGGATTGGGGAGTAGGTGTGGCAGGGAGTCTTCAATAAACAAATAAATAGTTTTTAGGCTACAGCAAGTACAATGCGCCTGGATTGGGGAGTAGGTGTGGCAGGGCGTCTTTAATAAATAGTTTTAGGTTACAGCAAGTACAATGCGCCTGGAGTGGGGAGTAGGTGTGGCAGGGCGTCTTTAATAAATAATTTTTAGGCTACAGCAAGTACAATGCGCCTGGAGTGGGGAGTAGGTGTGGCAGGGCGTGTGGCCAGCACAAGAAAGCTCATCAACTTAGAAGATGCCTATCAGGTTATTAGACATTTATAACCTTTTTGCTCGGATTTCAAAGAAAATCAAAGTTTTTCTTTTTTCTGATCAGAGAGATTATTATAAATCGATAAAGCATGATTACAACAGTAATCTGATCCCCTATCTCTTTTCTTCAGAGATCGGGACAATTCCATTTTTTTCATCAGTTTTTTGGGGGGAAGGGGGGGAGTTAAGACAATTACCTTAATCCAAAAAAATTGTACTATTTATGCCTTCCAGAATTTGTTTTTTTTTTAGTGTGAATGGTTTGATAAAAGCACAGATGAAAAAACAGGATACAGAACTAAGAGTGTTGCATGTCTACCTATTCTTAACCATCAGGTGAGCAGAGAACACGCACAAACTATATTCGTAATTAGACTTTCGAAACCTTAGTAGTGTTTTAATGTTTAAGTGACACTTCTCAGGCCGCCATTTTTATTTTTTTATTGTAAAGCTCTAAATTTCGTGCATTTTTCTGTTAACATAAATGGATTTCTAAAACTCAAAAGCAGAAAACATATTTTCAATTTCTACCCGATAAACCTTATCTGGGATCATTTGCCACAAAAAATTGTTGTTCTTGATGCGTATTGGAAAAATACACTCAGACGTTTTTTTATATTGTAAAAATGATACTTGTGGTAAAATTTATTTTTGTGGAAAAATTTTAAATATGTCGTAAAACTTCAATTTTTTGTGAATTGTTTTGTACATTTTGATTTTCTACTTGTACAATATAATCAGACATGGCATGATTTTGAACTTTATTGCCCCTGCATTATAAAACAGTAATGGCTGTTTACTGATTATAAAAAAATCCAATACTCAAACGTAGCAACTTAAATATTTTAATGGTAGACATTCACTTTGATTCTGGAGTTTTTAAAGTTGTTTTTTTACTGTTAAAAACTATTTATCTGTGACATATCACTATTCACTATAGCTTATCATTACATTACAAAGTGAGAAACAAACAAAAACTAAAAATTTGTTATGTGACCTTCTTTTCCCATTCTAAATTGAATTTCGCCCGGCCCACTCCAACATTCGACCACATATAAAATAATATTTTATTTATAATATTGTAATAATATAGTTTGAAAAATTAACCTGATCAAAGTTTTACAAGATCTGAGAAAATAGTTCCCTGAAGATATATAAAGTGTTGGCAATAAAGTGGAAATGTTTTGATTAGAAACAAACAGGACTATATACACTAGCCAATGATAACAAACTCTAGATGTATATACATATATATACATATATGTAAATATATATCCATATATGAGTATATAAATATATATTTCAGTTTTCAAACTTTACATTTTATTCAAAACAAATTATACTAAACATAATGTTTCTCAATAGTGTCTCAATAGTCAAAACTCCTTTGAACAACAAAAATTCCAAGATTTTTTCATAACATATCATAACGATCTTCAGCTATCAATGCCTCAACTAGGACACAATCTCATAAACTATCAATGCCTCAACTAGGACACAATCTCGTAAACTATCAATGCCTCAACTAGGACACAATCTCGGAAACTATCAATGCCTCAACTAGGACACAATCTTGTAAACTATCAATGCCTCAACTAGGACACAATCTCGTAAACTATCAATGCCTCAACTAGGACACAATCTCGGAAACTATCAATGCCTCAACTAGGACACAATCTTGTAAACTATCAATGCCTCAACTAGGACACAATCTCGTAAACTATCATTGCCTTAACTAGGACACAATCTTGTAAAATATCAATGGCTTAACTAGAACACAACCTTGTCCTATCAATGCCTCAACTAGGACACAATCTTGTAAACTATCAATTCCTCAACTAGGACACAATCTTGTAAACTATCAATGCCTCAACTAGGACACAATCTCGTAAACTATCAATGCCTCAACTAGGACACCATCTTGTAAACTATCAATTCCTCAACTAGGACACAATCTTGTAAACTATCAATGCCTCAACTAGGACACAATCTATACACTATCAATGCCTCAACTAGGACACAATCTTGAGCTATTAATTCCTCAACTAGGACACAATCTTGTAAACTATCAATGCCTCAACTAGGACACAATCTCATACACTATCAATGCCTCAACTAGGACACAATCTTGAGCTATTAATTCCTCAACTAGGACATGGTCTTGTAAACTTTCAATGTCTCAACTAGGACACAATCTTGAGCTATCAATTCCTCAACTAGGACACAATCTTGAGCTATCAATTCCTCAACTAGGACATGGTCTTGTAAACAATCCATGCCTGAACTAGGACATGATCCTCACGACTACATTGGAATGGACTATCAATGTCTTAACTAGGACACAATCCTCACGACTACTTTGGCATTGTCTATCAATGTCTTAACTAGGACACAATCTTCACGACTACTTTGGCATTGTCTATCAATGTCTTAACTAGGACACAATCCTCACGACTACTTTGGCATTGTCTATCAATGTCTTAACTAGGACACAATCCTCACGACTACTTTGGCATTGTCTATCAATGTCTTAACTAGGACACAATCTTCATGACTACTTTGATGTGGACTATCAATGTCTCAACTAGGACACCATCTTCACGACTACTTTGACGTGGACTATCAATAACTCAACTAGGACACAATCTTCACAACTACTCCTGTGTGGACAATCAATTTCTCAACTAGAACATGATCCTCAACCTGTTTATCAAAAAGGGGAATGGTTACGGTTAGGTCAAATACATTAGTTACTATATCAACTAATGTATTTGAGAATTATGTATTACAATTTCAAGTTAATAGACCTATTCCAATTCCTATGCCATTATCTACATCACATGATTAACACAATCATGTTACATATTTACCGCACAGTTATAGTTTAATGTACGTATTTGTAAGCTTAGCGGGGATAGATATACCATAGTTAAGCTATCTCCAAACATGTTTACAGTGTAGTTTAAGTTGAACGTACATATTTAAAGGATTAACATGGATCAATATAAACATAGTTAATCTAATTGCAATGCATGTTTTAATCATATTACGTAGCTCATGTTTATTATTTATAGGTATTACTCTGAAGTAAAAAAACACATTAATTAACAGAATCTTGATATAAGAACAAATGTTCTCGCAATATTTCGCCTGACAAATGTATTCCTAAAGGTTTGAGGTCAAAAACCTTAGTGTCTTGCCAACTTGTTACAACAGCTAATTCATTGGATGTCTTAATTGTGAAAAAAATCAAACATTTTTGAAAAGTTCTACAAACCATTTCAAAGAGAAATTCTAATTTTTCAAATATGGTTGGCATTTGAGAAGAACTTAGAATTATCATAATCCCTTTGAAGTAGTTTGTGCAAAATTTCTTTGCAAAAGTTGTGCAATCTGCTTCTTTTCTGTCATGAGCTAAGAGCTAAAAAAAAGTTAAAGTGAATCATGCGGACAAACATTTCTTTTGGCAAAGAATACATTGGTATTCAGGCAGATTGCCTGAAATATCGGGCAGTTCTTTTTAAATTCCAATAGTAGGCAAGATAGGAACTAGTTTTGAACTGGTTTGTACAATAACAAAGGAATGAATGCTTGTTTCAATCACTGACATTTTCTAATCCCAACACATTTTTAATCTAATCGTGGAACCTTTTAAAATGTCTATTTTTTAATTTTTTAATCCAGCAAAATTTACATTTTCACTATAGATTCAGTAGAAGTAAATTTTTCCATTAACTGATAGCACAAATTGAAGGATTCATAACTCTGATTGGATAATGAGATAGATAAAAAGATAGATGTTACTGCCATACTATTTCAAATGGTTCAGAACAGACAACAAACACATGTCTAAACCCTGATTGGATCACGCGCTAATGACTCGGCATAGAGGAGTGTCTCACAGCCATAAATATTGACATTACGTTGCAACGATAAAGATTCAAAAGTATAAAAATCAGTTGTTACTAAAAACGTCTCTAAGAATTTTATAATTTCCTGAAAATTACAGAAAATATTTCCCTCCAAATTCGAATAAAAAGATTAAAGAAAAAAGAACTCAAATTCCTTATTATGGTGGTCATTTAGAATCTCGTCCTAATGGTATGAAATCTGATAAATATAATACTTACAATATTTATTATTATGTCGTTGTAATAGATAATCGTTTACATATATTATGCATTATAATATACTGCATTAAACATTATATAGAGATAGAGAAATTATTCAAATAATAAATCATTTCCTTGCATGTAGACTCGGGCTTTGTTGGAGGGGAGATGGGGTTGTCTTCTATATATATATATTTATTTATTATTCAATCAAAAAACAGATTTACATTTAATTATACATATATATATATATGTATATGCATTTTCGAAAAGCATCTTTACAATTTCTTTTCAAATATCATCTCTTTAAACGACATTTAACCAAAAAAAAATTATTCGTCTATTTGTATCCTTGTTTTTTATATATATATTTACAATTTTTCTATATTTTTCTGTATTTTTCTAAATATAAATATTTACAATTTTTCTATACTGTTCTGCATTTTTCTATGTATATATATATATATATACAATTTTTCTATATTTTTCTGTAATTTCTAAATATTTTAAAGAAAGTTTTTTTCCTACATCTTTGCAATCTTATATAGTGTAAACCTTTCATATTTCAAACTTAGACTATTTGATCTACCAAAATTCATAGTTTACCACAAACTCTGATTTTTAGATTCTTAAATCTTTGCAACCCAATGTCGTAGATCTTAGAAATTTCAAACTATGAATTCTGTTAGATCTAATTATAATCTATGTTTGAAATATAAAAAGTTTACACAATCAGGTTGCAAAGATAAAGGGATTTGAAAACTAGAGTTTGTGGCAAAGATGTAGTTCCTTTGTTTCTATTTTTCTATATTTGAAAGGTTTGAGGCCGGATAGCAGTGGTTGGATAGAATAAGGTTGTAAAATGGATGATACTGCCAATATCAAGGTTAGCTTGAATTTCAATAATTTATCATGTTGGTCTGAATTCAACAGGAAGAAAGTTTTGAGGGATTAATACATTTCAAAACAAGCTGGTGGATTCTTTTCTCAATTCTAATCTTTTAGGGAAAATAAAAACTCAAGAATGGGTACACATTTCTAACGATGCACTTAAAACGACTTTATTCCGCTAGGTGTCTCTGCCACATATTCATTTAAAGCATCGAGAGCAGAGACATTTGGCGGCCAATTATTTCGGCTTTTTAAGCGCATTGTATACAAAAGGAATATAACATATAATGAAAGAATAACTATATACGAATGCGTCAAAAAATCATCGATGAGTAGGTTTTAATATCTGAATGATTTGCTTGAAATTAAATTGATTTTTTTACGATTCGAGTCCTATATTGCAACTTTCTGAATTTGGGTGGACGCTACGTTCTTCAGTACAAGTCGTTTTTAACAATTTTCTCCTTATAGACCCAACAGATAGAAGTAAGATTAGTATTGCAATCAAAAACGATTATTTTTCGCCGTATACCCCATTTAATTTTTCGCAAACACTCCCTTTAAAGCTACTGGCGAAAATATTTTTGCTTTTTAACAACAAATAATTCATGTAAAATTATACAATATTATGGATCTCTACTATATTTGAAATAACACAAGTCTAAAATTATAATTATTGTATTTCAAATATATTTTCATATTATTGTAACCTATTAATTGTGCAGTGTAAACAGACCCATTTTGCTTAACAGATAGAAGTAATTGATTAGTATAGCGATCAAAAACGATTATTTTTTGCCGTACACCCCATTCAATTTTTCGCAAACACTCCCTTTAAAGCTACTGGCGAAACTATTTTTGCTTTTTAACAACAAATAATTCACGTAAAATTATACAATATTATGGATCTTTACCATATTTGAAATAACAAAAAGTCTAAAATAATAATTGTATTTAAAATATATTTTCATATTATTGTGACATTAATATGGCCGGCTGCCTTAAGTACATTTACAGGAATAATAATTTTAAAATACGAAATATATTTTGTGAGAGTGGGGGGTACTTTAATATTAGTTCAAATTACTGCATTATTGTTAGATTTAAACATATAAACTTATCGTTCTTTGATTTGCTGTGGATTTTGTATCCGAAAAGATATGTTTTTAATTCCTTTTATTTATATTTGTGACACCCGATTTTTACAATGTACAGTAGTGTACATGTTTTACTAGACCTTTAACCAAGGGATAACAAGTTTAACCCAGGGATAACAAGTTTAATCCAAGGATAACAAGTTTAACCCAGGGATAACAAGTTTAACCCAGAGATAACAAGTTTAACCCAGGAATAACAAGTTTAAACTAGGGATAATATTTTTTATATTCTACTATCCTTGATCAGTATGTGAACCTGTTAATCTTGATTATCTATCCTTTATATTCTGCTATCCTTTATTAGTATGTGAACCTGTTAATCTTGATTATTTATCCTTTATATTCTACTACCCTTGATCAGTATGTGAACCTGTTAATCTTGATTATCTATCCTTTATATTCTACTATCCTTAATCAGTATGTGAACCTGTTAATCTTGATTATCTATCCTTTATATTCTACTATCATTGATCAGTATGTGTGTAGGGTTGTTAATCGTTTTCTGTTTCTTTTTTCAATAGTTTTCAAAAACGATCGTTTCGTTTTTGGAAAAAAACGATCGTTTTGAAAAACTCTCATTAAAAAAACAACCAACTATATAAAAACGATCGTATTTGGAAAAACGATCGTTTGTGAAGTAATAATTTACATGCAACTTTATTGAATGTCGTCTTACATGAAGTTAAAAAATGTGGGGGAGCTAAAACTTTTTGATATTTTCTTAAAAACTACTCAATGATAAGTACAGGTCCGTTTCCTCTCTTTGTTAACGATCATTAACAAAAGTTCGTCGTAAACGATCATTAATGAAGGTTCGTTGTTAACGATCGTTAACAAAGGTTTTTTGTTAATGATCATCAACAAAATGACAATTTTTATAAAAGCAATCGTTTTGACAAACGATCGTTTTTAATAGATAGAGGACGGTTTCTACCTGGACTGACACAGTTTGGGACAAAGTTTTCAGAGTACGGCATTTACTATATCTGGGCCTGTCAATCTTGATTATCTATTCACAAAAATTAAGCTGATTTGCTTCTTATATTTGATACGAATAAAGATAACAAGATAAGCTTTTATTCATATATTTACCTTTTCTGTTTTTTGTTTGTATCTTGGCAACCAGCAAAATAAGACAATCTTTGTAGTAATACTTATCTAAATTTAAAGGAAATTATAATAGATTTATAAATGAATTAAAATATGTATATTTGAATAAAAATTGCAGCTACATGGAACGGAGGTGGAGTGTAAATGTCATTTCAAGTACCCTACATTTTTAAAGCGGCATTTCTGATTCTCAATGATACCCTTTTAACTTTTGTCCGCAATTGAGTTTTAGAGAATCTAAATTATCATTTTTCCGGAATAATCTTTTTTTCAATTCAGGAATCATTTGAAATTAGGTTTACATTCACTTTACATTCACTTTAATTTCACTTTAATTTCACTTTACATTCACTTTACATTCACTTTACATTCACTTTACATTCACTTTACATTCACTTTACATTCACTTTACATTCACTTGAAGACCTACTTCAATACAACTGCCGATGGCAAATATTACAACTATTCAAACTAAAATATCCAATATTGAATCTTTTTACAAAACTTTTTGCAAGCCCTGTTTTTATATATTAGATTTGGGTCTGCAGCATTGCATCCAACTAAAGACTAAACTAAATTGAATCCGGGTTTAGATCTTTTCCAAAAAGTTTAAAAACATTGAGGACACTTCTTTTATGATAGAATTGCTCTTCTTTACATTTTATTGCAATTCCAATAGATAAGCACAACATTAATTTTCTAGTTAAATTTTATCTTATAATATTAGATAAAAGTTTATAAAAATTTGATCAAATTTAAACAACAAAAAACACATTTCTCTTTTAAAGAGAAAATTTGAAGTTTTTAATTTTGGATAGAAAAACATGGATAGCTCCATCATTTTAACGGAAAAATTGTTAAATAGTGTAATTGGTATGTAACTCTTCTAACTGAGGGTCACTTGAAATTATGTTTATAAGAATCACTAGCTGAAGGCCCCGGCATTGCCCGTGGAAAAAAATAAAAATGATCTTGTTTTTAATCAATTCAGTTTTAAATCTATATAATCTTGTTTTTAAGCAATTCAGTTTTATATCTATATAATCTTGTTTTTAAGCAATTCAGTTTTATATCTATATAATCTATTTTTTTAATCAATTCAGTTTAAAATATATAATCTATTTTTTATAAATTCAGTTTTTATATCTATAATCTATTTTTTTTAAATAAGGAACATTTCACACAATTTTTAATATTCATGTGCAAAGCGTAAGTGTGCATTTTTATGATCACTGTAATTAATTTATTCTCCTTTGAAAGGATTTGATTTTTTTGTCACAAACTTTTGTTTCTTATTTTTCGCAAACCAAGTAGACCTTTGATATTTCAAACCAAGTAGACCTTTGATATTTCAAACCAAGTAGAACTTTGATATTTCAAATTATGAATTTTGTTTACAATGTCTAAGTTCACAAAATACCTTTGAAAAGAAATTGTTTTAATCTTTGTGACAGAAACAATCTCAAGAACTGACGAGTGTCAACCCAGACCGAAATATATTTTCAAATAATGTGGAACTAACATCTACTTTTTTTACTTTACAGAGGTTTGGTCCATCACCATCACCGAATTTTAAATGCAATTAAAAAATTTGAGTTTATGGTAGAAACTCGGTTCAAGTGAGCCTCTTTTTAAAAATTTATTTTATAATAAAATTTTTTTGGTCAAAAATGGTGGATAAATTCCTCTTGTTTCATTTAAAAATTTACAATTTTGCTCTTAATTTGCAAAGTTGCGAATTTATTTAGCTAGCCAAAATAAGAAAATTGTCACTTCAGGGTGACGTCATTGGTGTGGCACAGATTGTAAACAAACAGAATGGAAATATGTTCACTAAAAGCGATATAGAGGTATATTTATTTACATTAGATAGGATTTGACTTAATAAAAACTTTTGATTCAATGTATATAATTCAAAATTAATTTACAATTTTTATTCAAATAACATCCATTTTTAATATCAAGTCGACTGTCGAGTTCTGACTTCTGAGTTTTTATTAAAGTATGAAATATATTTGTTCATGGTTTATTTGTAAATAAATAAAATAATTCTATAAATATGATAAATATAAGTATTTACTTCACACGGGAACTATTTCAGGGGGGGGGGGTCTGTTTCCAATATTCTAGTGTATTTACAATATATTCTTATATTTAGAAAATATTTGATATTTGTTAAATTTAGATTTTCGAGAAGTATCTTAGCTTCTGTGGAGTTGGAATTCAGAATGCAGAATTATTTGAGGAAATTCAAACTAATATTTTTCTGATAAATTCATGCTCAGTGCCATGTTTCTAAATTTCTGCCAGGGCACTGTAGACAACATTTCAAAGGCCCATCAGAGGGGAAGTGCCACTAAAAACTATAAATAAATTTCTAAAACTGTTTTAACCCTGAATTTGGCTACATGATAGATAGTTTGACACATCTTTGCTTATTAAATAAATTTTGAATCTAACTTTTTAAGTTCTAGAATCAAAATATTTAATATTTTCCACTCAAATACGTCCATTATACTCCATTATAGCAAATAAGGAAAGAAATTATTTTACTAATTTATCAAATGCATTTAAAATATCAAATAGATTATTTAAATTTCATTATTAAAAGATATTATATAGGGTTAACTAGACACATTAAAATAGACACCTTAAACTAGACATCTTTAACTAGACAATTTTAACTAGACACCTTATACTAGACACCTTTAATTAAACACCTTTAACTAGACATCTTTAACTAGAAACCTTTAACTAGACACCTTTAACTAGATATCTTTAACTAGACACCTTTAACTAGACATCTTTAACTAGACATCTTTGACTAGACACCTTTAACTAGACATCTTTAACTAGACACCTTTAACTAGACACCTTATACTAGACACCTTTAATTAAACACCTTTAACTAGACATCTTTAACTAGACACCTTTAACTAGACACCTTTAACTAGATATCTTTAACTAGACATCTTTAACTAGACATCTTTAACTAGACACCTTTAACTAGACACCCTAAACTAGACACCTTTAAATAGACACCTTTGACTAGACACCTTTAACTAGACAACTTTAACCAGACTTCTTTAACTAGACAAATTTAACTAGACACCTTTAACTAGACATCTTTAACTAGACACCTTTAACTAGACACCTTAAACTAGACACCTTTAACTAAACACCTTAAACTAGACACCTTTAACTAGACATCTTTAACTAGACACCTTTAACTAGACATCTTTAACCAGACACCTTTAACTAGACACCTTTAACTAGACACCTTTAACTAGACACCTTTAACTAGACACCTTAAACTAGACACCTTTAACTAGACATCTTTAACTAGAAACCTTTAACTAGACATCTTTAACTAGACACCTTTAACGAGACGCCTTTAACTATAGTCATCTTTTAGTAGACATATTTAACTAGACACCTTTTACTAGACATATTTATCTTGAAACATTTAACTAGACATCTTTAACTAGACACCTTTAGCTAGACACCTTTAACTAGACACCTTTAACTAGACACCTTTAACTAGACAACTTTAACTAGACACCTTTAACTAGACACCTTTAACTAGACACCTTTAACTAGACATCTTTAACTAGACACCTTAAACTAGACACCTTTAACTAGACATCTTTCACAAGACATCTTTAACTAGACATCTTTCACAAGACATCTTTAACTAGACACCTTTAACTAGACATCTTTAACTAGACACCTTTAACTAGAAATTTTAACTAGACACCTTTAACTAGACACCTTTAACTAGACACCTTTAACTAGACACCTTTACCTAGACATCTTTAACTAGACACCTTTATCTAGACACCTTTAACTTGACAATTTTAACTAGACACTTTTCACTAGACACCTTTAACTAGACACCTTTAAATAGACACATTAAACTAGACACCTTTAACTAGACAGTTTTAAATAGACACCTTCAAACTAGATGCCTTTAACTAGACACCATTAACTAGACACCTTTAACTAGACACCTTTAACTAGACACCTTTAACTAGACATCTTTAATTAGGCATCTTTAACTAGACAACTTTAACTAGACACCTTTAACTAGACATCTTTAAATAGGCATCTTTAACTATAAACTTTTAACTAGACACCTTAAACTAGACACATTTAACTAGACACCTTTTACTAGATATCTTTAACTAGACACCTTTAACTAGACACCTTTAACGAGATGCCTTTAACTAGACATCTTTTAGTAGACATATTTAACTAGACACCTTTAACTAGACACCTTTAACTAGACAATTTTAACTATAGACACATTTTACTAGACATAATTATCTTGATACATTTAACTAGACTTCTTTAACTAGACACCTTTAACTAGACACATTTAACTAGACACATTTAACTAGACACCTTTAACTAGACATAACTAGACATCTTTAACTAGACACCTTTAACTAGACATCTTTAACTAGACACCTTTAACTAGACACATTTAACTAGACACATTTAACTAGACACCTTTAACTAGACACATTTAACTAGACATCTTTAACTAGACACCTTTAACTAGACACCTATAACTAGACACCTTCAAATAGACACCTTTAACTAGACACATTTACCTAGACATCTTTAACTAGACACCTTTATCTAGACACCTTCAACTAGACACATTTAACTAGACACCTTTAACTAGACACATTTACCTAGACACCTTAAACTAGACACATTTAACTAGACACATTTAACTAGACACCTTTAACTAGACACATTTAACTAGACATCTTTAACTAGACACCTTTAACTTAAAAATATTGTTTGATTTTGTATTCCAGGTGTCTGTTCTTGAATATAAAAATATTGTTTGATTGTGTATCTCAGGTGTTTGTTCTTGAATATAAAAATATTGTTTGATTGTGTATCCCAGGTGTTTGTTCTTGAATATAAAAATATTGTTTGATTGTGTATCCCAGGTGACTGTTCTTGAATATAAAAATATTGTTTGATTGTGTATCCCAGGTGTCTGTTCTTGAATATAAAAATATTGTTTGATTGTGTATCCCAGGTGTCTGTTCTTGAATATAAAAATATTGTTTGATTGTGTATCCCAGGTGTCTGTTCTTGAATATAAAAAGAATCAGCTTCTTCTAAGTCTTGCCAGATCTCTCTTCCAGGAACAAATGTCCTTAGACAGGTAGATTATTCACCAATTAATTGACTGAATTATCAGTTAGCTTATTGATTTATTAATTGATTAATTTAGAACATTTTAAGTTATCAATTTATTATATGATTGGTTGATTTTTTGCTTTATTGAATAATTAATTAATTGATCAATTGATTGAAAGATTTGCTAGTTCATCGAAAAGTTGATTTTTTAGTTGATTGGTTGCTTATTTAATAAATTATTTGATTGATCAATTGCTTATTTGATTGATCAATTGATTATTTGATAAATCAATTGGTCAGTTAATTGATTTATTTATTGGTGAATTGATTGATTTGTTGATTCATTGCATATATAATATGATTGCTTGATTGATTTATAAACTACTTAATTGGTCAATTCAAAACCTGATTGATTGATTAATAGATAAATTGATTGATTGGTTAATTCATTGATTTGTTCAAAAATTAATATATTCTCAAATATTTCTTTTAAGCTTTTTATCCGGAAAAGTTTAAATATTAAGTATTTTTGGTAAAAATATTAAAACAAAAATGTTCTCATTTAATAGATAGAAAATTATAAATTTTGGGATGAGAATTATCCTTTCACATTAGTCCTAAAATATATAGCTGGCTGATAAATTGAAAAGTTTAATTTTATACAAGTGGTCCTGATCATTAAATCTATTTTTAACTGACAATTCAATTTAGCAGAAATATATTGGACGGAAATAGGTTTATTATAGAGATAATGTTGTCTCTATTGTCATCTGTTGATTAGAAATACAAACCCATTTATACAGATTGGATATTTTTATAAACTTTGGCAATCTTGAGATGCTGCAAGGCATCTGCCATTGATTTAATCTTGCCCAACCCAACAAACTTTTTAGCAGCTCAAAATAAGAAGATTTCTATGCTTTGTGTTAATATTCTTAAGAAGTACCTCTGAAGATAGGTTTTTCTTTTGGTAATATAAATTTTTTAATTAAAAAAAAAATACCAATTCATCAGAAGCTCTATATCTCGGTGTCGGCATTTGTTGAGAATTTCTGTTCTTTTGTTGAAAGATATAAAGAGTTTCTAATGAATTGGTATTTTTTTAAAATTCAAATAACACTAATCCGCCAACTCTTTCCTGAAAATACTAGAATGTTCTTCAGTCGAGAACAGAGCTCACTGGTCCATGACAATTGGTCAATGAAACATTGTGTATGAGGATGTTTATCTCTTTTTTTTTATTGAATAATAAATTATATATCCAAGCTCTGCTTACCCAAGTATAGAGCACCCTGGTACACCTGGAATACCTGAAACATATCAATATATATAAATTTAAAATTAAGAAACACAAATTTAATTATCCCACCAAAATCTACCAGAAAAAGAATTATTTTTGTTTTGAATTCATAGGGAATGTAAATCTATTGAAGTTTTTAAAATAAAAGTTAAATAATCACTGTCCAGATACACAGGCAAACATTTAATTAAATTCCTTGTCATTAAAAAAAGAAAATGATAAATATCTCAAAAAAGTAAAACTGAGTCTAAAACTAAAGAACGAAAAGTTTTGACTTAAATTTTAAGTTCATGGTTAAATGCCAGTTCTGACTTAATTTAAACCTGAACTTTAACCGTGAGGTTAAATATTTAACCCTGTGGTTAAATATTTAACCCTGTGGTTAAATATTTAACTCTCCAAAATCAAAGAGTTAAAATTTAAACACAGGGTTAAAATCTTGAAATCCCGCAATCCCTATTTGTCTATCATCATTCAGTGGTAAGCGGCATTCCACTAATTACGATATATTTAAAAGTAAAAACCTTGATTTAATAAATTTTACGTTTTAGATTAATTAATGTTTGCACGTAAACCCAAAATACGGTTGTAACTGCAGTTATGTTTTGTTTTCCGTCACGTAAATAATTTAAAATTTAAAAAACAGCAAATTACCGATACCTATGTAATAATTTTCTGTAAATCCGTTTCTCTGATAGTTAAGATTTTTCCTGGGAAATTGAAATTTAAAATTGAGAAAGTTTAATATTTAAGTAGTTATTCATTATTTTACAGAACTTTTAACCTGCAACTTAAAATTCTCACATTCTTTAGTTTTAGACTCTGCATAAATAAACTCATCTTCTTGTTAGGCTGTTGAGAAGAACAACAATGTTTTAGTTTCTAATATGTAGCCATAGCTGAAAACTTTAGAATGGTGGATATCAAGATTAAAGCTTAAACTCCTGGTTTTACTAAACCCAAGATTATTTTAAAACGCATGCAATATCCAAGAAATAAGTCAAAAATCTAACCAATCAGCCTGTTATGTTAAAATGTACTCCTTAACTTTTGAAAAACCTGTTTTGATTTCTAGTGTTGATGGTGTCATATCAATTGAATTTATATTTATATTTGTTTAACACATTTTTTTGGTTTATATATACTATACAGGGTGGGGGGGTATATTTACTATACAAGGCGGTATATATATACTATATGGGGCGGTGTATATACTAAATGGGGGGTGTATATGTACTATACAAGGGGGGTGTATATATGCTACACACAGGGGGGTGTGTGTATACTTTACAGGGAGGGGGGTGTATATATATACCATACAGGGGGTGGGGTGTATATATATACTATACAGGAGGGTGTGTTTGTAAATATACTATATTGGGGTAGGGTGTATACTGCACAGTGTGTGCCTAAAAACCGGCATTTCGACCAGGCGGTCAAAATTGACCTGGTCTGAGACGTTAAATTTTGACCGGGCAGAAAAAAGACCAAAAAAGAGCAGTAAACATAAACTTTTTACACTGAACATAACATTAGCATAAAGTTGACATATAAATGCACACTTTTCATAAAAACAAATAATTTTTAAAAACATTTTTTCACTGATTTATACCTGTTGTCCCCAGAGGTTTCAGAATTTAAAGATGTTGACATTGTATTTACCTCTCAAGTGAAGCCGGTTTAACCTATCGACCTGTCACCTATTTGCAAAACTTGGCATATATGTAGGAAGGATCTGGAATAAAACGAGACGACATTTGGTTTAAAAATGAAGGCGCTAAAAATTAAAAACCTTACCCGGTCAAAATTGACCGTCCGTCACGAATCGGTTAAATGCTCTAAAAGCCGGCTTGTGAACAGCTGACTTTAATTCAATCGGATATTAGTCCAATCGATATAGCATTGTATCTGTAATTGTTATCAAATATAACTTTTATACAGTAGAAATATCCAAAAAGAGGATTATAAGAAGAAAATCAAAAGTTTTTAAGGATATCTCATTCTAAAGTCTTCAGCTCAGAGCTGAAAACTTTAGAATTGTGGATATCAAGATTAATGCTTAAACTCCTGGTTTTACTAAACCCAAGATTATTTTTAATCGCATTCAATATCCAAGAAATAAGTTAAAAATCTAACCAATCAGCATGTTATGTTCAGATGTATGTACCCTTTAACTTTTGAAAAACCGGACCCGGTTTGGATTTCTGGTGATGTTGTCATATTAATTGAACTAAACATTGATTGAATGAACATAAGTTTTGGATTAATACTTATTAAGACTAACATTAGAAATGACAATAGTCCTAAAATATGTTTTTAATAATTTCATATTAACATGATTAAAATATTTGTTTAAATGCTCTAAAAGTCAGCTTTTGAACAGCTGACTTTAATTCAATTGAATATAGTCCATTCAATGTAGCATTGTATCTGTAATTGTTATCAAACGTAACTTTTATACAGTAGAAATATCCAAAATTATAATATAGAAGAAAATTAAAAGTTTGTACATTGGAAAATCAGATTAAGCAATCCTGATTAAGGATATCTCATTCTAAAATGTTCAGCTCAGAATAATTTGCAACATACCAGTAATGTACAAATTTGACAATCTACTCACAACAAACTAAGCCTATGATAGGCAAGGTACTGTAACAAGTCCAGCCGTGCCATCAAAGTTGAAAAGCTGGCATGGGATAGGGTCAGGCTGGGACTTGCCTTCGTCACTAAGGCCTGTATGTACATTGTACAAGGGGTCTGTCTGGTGTTTGAATTCAAATTAACCTTAAAGTCCATCATGTTCTCTCTAGTGGATTTACTAGTATACTACTACTAGTACTACTACTACTAGTACTACTACTACTAGTAAGTATGTATGTTACACTGTATTTTAATAGATTGATCCGAATGATAATTACTGAAGCTAAGGAAATGCTGCAGTGTGAAAGATGTACAGTTTACCTGCTTGATCTCAAGATGTACGACGAGGTAGGAATCCTGACCAGAGGTCAAAACTTATGTATTCTTAATCCCTACACATAGCACTATTTGTTGTATGTAGTCCACTGGTAAAATCAACTTATTCTAATAATCTGTAAAGTTCTAATTGGATATTGCAAAAATATTAATCAGCTTAAAAGTTTCCATTGTGTATATTGAGGTTAGGGGCTTAAAGATTAGGGCAATGTCATAAAAACTTTCAACCTTTGAACTACATTTAATAAAAAATTTTAAAACAACTCCTTTTAGAGGTCAATATATGTATGTGTATTGAATTGAAAATGGAAACTGAAATTTTTCTTTTTAATTTTAGGTTGAAAATGAAACCTGGCTTCCTCAGCAAGAAAAACGACCTGGTTCACCTAGCAGCTCGGTCTCTACTCCCAAACTGACAAGAAATAATGTAGAAACTTTTAAACCAAAAATATTTTAAAAGATTTTATTAAAATAATTCTTCTTTTGTTAATTTATGGGGAAAATTTGAATATTCATTTAGAATATTAGACTGTGTTTGCCCCCTGAGTGGTCTCACATGAATATTCAAATAGGGTCCTTATAATTCTGGTAATACCGAGAGATAAGAAGGAAATTTAAAACAAAAAGAAGATATCTCAGTCCCATTCTTTTAGCTGTATATCTATGGAGTATACAAAGGACTAGATTTAAGAAGGACTTTGAAAAAAATAAAATTTTGAAAAAATCGATTAGCCTACAGCACCAACCCCCCCCACCACCACCACCACCCATGAGTGTCCACAAAAAAGTTCAGCCCAATCAGTCCAGCCATTTGGCATATGATTAAATGTCATTTTATTATATAGATTAAAATAGATTTATGGAAATCTAAAGGAAGGAATTATAGAATTTGTTGTGTACTAATTTCACATCAGTGTTTTGGTCATCTTCAGCTCTTTACTTAAGGGGAAGTAAATCTAAAACTTAAATAAATAACTCCAATTTCTAAACTCTTATTTGAATAAAAATGGGACAAGTGTTACTTTCTTCAAATATAGAGATAAATTCTGTTAATTTACTTTATATACTATGACTATATATTGTTTATATAGGGTCTGCTCTAATGAAGGAGGATATCCTGGTGTTTGATGTCGTATATTGTTTAGACGGAAAGTGAGAGCTTTAGATCAGCACCAATGAAAAAGGATTTGCTGGTGCTTAATGTTTTATATTGTTTAGATGGATAGTGAGAGCTTAGGGTCTGCTCAAATGAAGGAGGACTTGCTGGTGTTGAATGTTATATATTGTTTAGACTGACAGTGAGATACTAGGGTCTGATCCCATGAAGGAGGATATCCTGGTGATGGATGATATATTGCTTATGTGGACAGTGAGAGCCTAGGGTCTGCTTCAATGAAGGAGGACTTGCTGGCGTTTAATGTTGTATATTGTTTAGACTGACAGTGAGATACTAGGGTGTGCTCCCATGAAGGAGGATATCCTGGTGATAGATTTTATATTGTTTATATGGACAGTGAGAGGCTAGGGTCTGCTTCAATGAAGGAGGACTTGCTAGTGTTTAATGTCATATATTGTTTAAACCGACAGTGAGAGTCTAGGGTCTGCTTCAATGAAGAAGCTTCAGCTGGTGTTTGTTATTATATATTGTTTATATTTGCAGTTGATGTTATATTGTTTAGATGGACAGTGAAAGCCTAGGATCTGCTCCAATGAAGGATGACCTCCTGGTGTTTCTTGTTATTTATTGTTTAGACGGAAAGTGAGAGGTTTGGATCTGCACCAATGAAGGAGGACTTGCTGGTGTTTAATGTTGTATATTGTTTAAACCGACAGTGAGAGCCTAGGGTCTGCCCAAATAATGAAGCTTCAGCTGGTGTTTGGTATTATATAATGTTTAAACGTGCAGTTGAGGATAAAGGAGGATATCCTGGTGTTTCATGTTATACTGTTTAGATGGACAGTGAGAGCCCAAGATCTGCATTACTGAAGGAGGACTTGCTGGTGTTTGATGTTGTATATTGTTTAGAGGGACAGTGAGTGCCTAGAGTCTGCGTCAATGAAGAAGGATCAGCTAGTGTTTGATGTTTAGACGAACAATGAGAGCCTCAGGTCTGCTCTGATGAAGGAGGATCTTCTGGTGTTTGATTTCATGTATTGTTTAGATGTACATTGAGATCCTATGGACTGCTCAAATGAAGGAGGACCTTTTGGTGTTTGATTTCATATGATTAGAAAATAGTGAGAGTCTAGGATCTGCTCTGATGTAGGAGGACCTTCTGGTGTTTGATGTCATATATTGATTTGGGGATAGTGAGAGCCTAGGGTCTGCTCTGATGAAGGAGGATCTGCTGGTGTTTGATGTTATATATTGTTTAGACGGATAGTGAGAGCCTTGGGTCTGCTCAGATGAAGGAGGACCTCCTGGTGTTTGATGTTGCTTATGAAATGACGGAGTGTGAGAACTCAGTCAGAGTTCTACAGTGTTCAAAGTAAGCTAGAATCTTGTAAAATAGAAGCATTAAGATATAGGAATTGAGTTTTTGCCACAAACTCTGATTTTACAGTTGGGAATACTACATTTCTATGTTCTTAAAACGAGGTTTGAAATGTTTTAATGCTAACCATTCCTGAAAGGGTTGATTTTTTTTGAGATCTTTAAAGATGATTTAGCTCATAACACAGATACTCCGATAAGGACTAAATCTCTTCAAATTAAAAGTTTCCACTGCGAATATTGTAGGTTAAGATGAAACCATACAAAAGTGTCAACCCCAGTTACAAATCTTTTATTGTTTATTTTGTAATCCAAAATATTGAATTTCTAACAGAAAAATCCTTTTGCATTAACATCACTTACTGTGTAAGTTCAATTAACTATTAATGCTTCTGCTTATCTTATGTGTGTCATGAAGGTCCCAAAAAGCACTTTGATATTTTCAATTATTAATGCTCTTGATGCAATATTAAAAAAGCTTTTTATTCATTCCTACTCACTAGATTGGTAAACAGAGTAAAGTAAACAAAAATATTTATAAATAAAAAGTTTGTAAACATTTTTATGTAAAGTAAGCTTTTCTTGGAAAATTATCCCCAAATTATCCTTGAACATAAGGATTACTAACACTATCCAATTGACGTGAGCTGAATGTCTATAAAGAATCTGCGAGAAAATTTTAAGCTTCCCGGATTTTTTTTCTCTACAAAATAGACTGGGTAAGTTAGTACTTAAAAATGATTGGGTTTCTCCGTCTTTTAGAGAATGATTCGTACATTTTCATAAACGTGTTCTATCCCAACTACCACAAGTTTTGGGATTTAACTTTTAAAAACTTATTTCATTTGGCTGAATTAGAAATAAGAATTATCAAAGGAAATGAGATTTTGCCACAAATTACCACAAACCTTAGTAAACCATTGATAATTCAAAATTTTATTATTATAAATAACAGAATTTATAATTTGAAATATCAAAGGTCTACAACATTGGTTTGCAAAGATATTGGTATTTAGGTTGTGGCAAAAACTTAATTCCTTTGTCCATGGTTATAACTATGTTAAATATAATTAAATCTTTATTCAGTTATTTTGTGAAAAATGTATTTATAAATATAAAAAAATATTTACTTTTAGATTTGGAGAGACAAGGAGGTTGGATATAGCGAAACATGTTGCTGCAAACTTAGAGGTAATTGATTAAAGAGAAAAAATTACTGTGATTATGATGATGAAAATTATGATTAATACAATTTGCTGAATCATTGCAACCATTAAACTGTAAACTATGAAGATGATTATTATAATCAAATTATGATTAGGACAATCTGCTGAATTATTGCAACCATTAAACTGTAAACTATGAAGATTATTATTATAATCAAATTATGATTTTAACTAGTCCTGTTAACATGAAACACAGCGACTGTGTAGTGTGCACAGACCTTTTTAACTTAATAAGATGATTTAGAGCCAAGCTGGTAAAACTATATTTGCTTTAAAGCAACATCAAATAAAAAAGATTTATTAAATGATTATTAAATTTATGGTTGGTAGCAAATAGATTCTAGTATGATAGAATTTGTACACTCTCAGTACAGCTGTTTTCCTACGTCACAAGTGTCAACTTAGTTTTTGTGTCCGACAATATCATCAATAATAGTGAAAATTTTAGAATAAAGTGCTTATCTTACAGTAAAATAAGTGCAAATTTTTGTGTTCTTTTTTCTGTTTTGCAGTTTTTTTATTTAATCTTGGAAATCATGTCAACTAATGTGAGAAAATTTCGTTTTCCATGTTATATTTGACACTTGTGATGTCGTGTACAATTGGTCCATTTCTCTGTTGCCACCTATTGTATTTTATAATCTATTTGATTGGTAGAAGTTTTCTGTGATGCTGTATTCCAGCTAGAGTTCTATAGTTCTAGATTTCTAGAGTTCTAGAGTTCTAAAGTTCTAGAGTTCTAGAGTTCTATGTTTAACAAAGCTGTATTTAATCCCTATACCAGTATTCAACACTGCGGACATTTTCTTGTTTGAATATATGGCTTTACATACATAGTGGAGAAACAAACATAATGAATCTCAAATTTTCCTATCACTGCATCTTTGTAACCTGATGGTGGAAACCTTTAAAAGGTTACACTTGTCTGAAGTGTTCAGTTTCTTAACATTCTGTGGTATTGGCTTATTTTTTCCCTTGTAAAGTATTATTATTCAGATTTATTTCAAACTCAAAATATGAACAAATATAGCATGATGTGGTTAAATATTCATTCTCCAAAAAATGCTCTAGTTTCATACACAACCTGTTTCAACGTCTAATATTAGAAATATTTTGCAAAATGGAAATACCAATTAAATAAGCACATGTAAAGAATATTAAATAGCGGTTAGAAATATTCTACATTTTAAAGATAATAATGACAATGATAATTGTAATAATGATAATAATAATTATGATAATAATTACAGTGATTATATTAATAATTATAATAATTGTAATAAATATAATAATAATGAGTATAATAGTAAACATTGTAAAAATGATGACAATGATAACAATAATAATAATGATACTACTCCAGGTTTTGAACCTTGGAAGCGTGAAGGACTGGTGTGGTGAAGAGCTAGAGCAGGAAGAAGATGGTTTTACACCTAAAAGCATGCTTAGGAACATTTCATTAACACACATTCATTTTTATATTTATGTTTTATTTTTATACTTGGTGCCCCCCACCCCCTCTTGTGTAAGTTTAATAGTTAAACCTTTTACTTAAAAAAAATAGACTTGGTTCATTTACAAACTGATTAAATTAAACGCAAGGTTGTATAATTAAAGTTATATACTCTGGAATCAGGATGCGCTGCGATGTAGGTAAAGACGACCTTATAGCAATGAACACTCTAAATCCGCATAAAACGTCACTGCTTATCTTAAATAGATTTTGCGTGCCGTGCCATCATTTGAGGGTTTAGAGTGTTCATTGCAAAAAGACGACATTTAGATACATTGGAGCGCATCCAGAGTATCTAATCTTATTTACAGCCATGACTAAACGTCTTAAAAATCTAATCTCCATGATATAAATTGCCACCTTAGATTAAAGTTTTGTACTGCATTCGGGGCTTTCAATGTTATTATTTTTCCAAAATAGAAATAGAATCTCACCATGTTAACGTAGTGAAACTTGAAAAGTAAACTTTTTTAACTTAAAGATAGTAAAATCATAAAACGATGAAAGAATTTATTTTTATTTTGCTTACAAATCTTTGGTCGGATTGTTCTCAAAGAATCAAAACATTGTTTAAATTTTTTTTATTTCTTTATATTTAGAAATTTTAACAAATATAATGAAAATATGAGTTTGGTTGGAAAATAAAAGGGGAGACGGAATATTGTAAATATAATATAATACGATTTAATAGTCAAAGTTTAACCCTTTTCGGCTTTTTTTGTGATAACTCAAAAAATATTTGAGATAGAAGCTCAAATTTTCTGGTTTTTCTAACACATGCTCCTCATGTAAGGCTAAAAGCTGGGCTGTTATACCTACTGCTTTAGTCCTCAGGCATACTGCTTAAATGCCTTATTTTACCTATGCCAGACTAAGTCTATAATTAGACCTACTTCCAGTCATAGGATTTCAACATTTTACAGCTCTTTGGATTGCACAATTTTTGCAAAGAAATTTTGCACAGATTTTTGCACAGATGCCATCAAGGGAATTTGCACATTTGCATATTTGAATTTGCTGTGTCAAGGGCTTTTCAAAAATGTAAAATCTGTTGCAATTTGAGCAATTTTTTTTCTTCTTAATAACTAGATTCTGCAATAAATATTTGGATTTTTGCAAATTTGTCATAAATTTGCAGATTTTTGAAGAAGAGTCCATGAGAGCTTTGCAAAAACATATCAAATGTTATAGATTTGTATCACAATAAGAAAATAGAGGGGGGGGGGTAACCAGACGTCAGGCTAAATAGGGTTAAAATAGAGGGGGGGGGGGGGGGAACCCAGACGTCAGGCTAAATAGGGTTAAAATATCCGAGGTTTACGCTCGACAATTTTTTAGGGATTAGAAAACTAGTGTGTTGAATGACTATCAATATTTCAAAAAATATATATATTTTTCGTTTGTGTTTGAATCTGTTGGTTTAGTTTACCGATATACAACGGACAGAGGACTGTAATAGGAGTAGCTCAGCTTATAAATAAGGTAATACTAGAGTTAGACTAATAGCACAGATTCAGTTTACTTATAAACCCCTCACCAGATCTCTAATACTAGAGTTAGACTAATAGCACAGATTTAGTTTACGCATAAACCCCTCACCAGATCTCTAATACTAGAGTTAGACTAATAGCACAGATTTAGTTAACGTATAAACCATCCCCTCCAAGATCTCAAAAAATTGTTTCTTAAATGGAATTAAAGAGACCCTTCATTTATAAAGTGATATGTTGAAAATAAACCTTTTAAACCTTTTTCAATGAACCAATTAAAATTTATAAAGTGTCAAATTCTGGCTATTTCCCCAAATTTTTCTGCACATTAAGTCAAAACTGAAAACTATCGTGTTTCATTCTGGAAAACATGGGCGATTAATGTACCCTTGATAAGACAAAGGTTAAAAAGGGTACCGTTGTGAATCTAACTCTATGAATGGAGTGTAACTCGAAAATATGTCTGTTGACCCATTTAAAAAAAATCATACTCGTATACAATTTATGTAATACCAACGTCTTCATTTTCTGCCACTTTTTAACATATTGTAAATTATCAACAGATAAAAAACATGTGTTTAACCGGCTTGTGTAAACTGAAAACACTTTAAAAAACTTTAAAAAGGGGGGGGGGGTATACTTTTAAATGAGTTTCAAAAAATTAAATCGAAATTTCCGTGTTTATTATTAACTTTTTCCAACATATAACAAATTTAAAAGTATCTACATTAGTACATAGAAAATTTGTAGTTGAATGGGAAGCAGTTTGATGACACGGATATTTCAATGTTTGAAGCATTTGCCATCTTCTGTGGAATTGGAATTCATAATACAAAAATGTATGAGAGTGCCTACAAGCTTATGGCTAAACAGGTATTAAAATAAATATTTATTATATATAACAATTTTTCCATAAACTACAATTTACGGTTTAACCCCCATCTCCCTTTCACCCCATTTTTATACATGCTTTTACTACCATCCCTCCCCTCCCTTCACCTTACTTTATTTTGTTTCTTCCCAGCAGTCCCCTTCACTTCACTTAACCTGTCCAATCCTGGCCCTCCCTGAACCCTCTCTCCTTCCCCACACTTAACCTGTCCAATCCCAGCCCTCCCTGAAACCTTTCTCCTTCCCCTCCCTGAACCCTCTCTCCTTCCCCTCACTTAACCTGTCCAATCCCGGCCCTCCCTGAACCCTCTCTCCTTCCCCTCCCTGAACGCTCTCTCCTTCACCTCACTTAACCTGTCCAATCTTGGCCCTCTCTGAACCCTCTCTCCTTCCCCTCACTTAACCTGTCCAATACCGACCCTCCCTGAACCCTTTCTCCTTCCCCTCACTTAACCTGGCCAATCCCGGCCCTCTCTGATTCCTCTCTCTTTCCCCTCCCTGAAACCTCTCTCCTTTCCCTCCCTGAACCCTCTCCCTTTACCCTCCCTAAACCCTCTCTCCTTCCCCTCCCTGAACCCTGATCCCCTTTCCCTCCCTAACCCCTGTCGCCTTCTCTTCACTTAATACCGTATTTTAAAACAAACTGAATATTTAGTGAACGATAGCTCAGAAAAAAAACTAATGATGGACAAACGGCTTGGATTGTTCAAAGAAAGGAAAAAAGATTTTGTTTGAAAATCGTTCGTTCGAGCAATCATGCAACAACAATAATTTTTATTGAGCAAACAAATTTTCCGAAAGATTTTGAAAAACCAATCGTTTTGTTTTGAAAAAAATAATAATTTGTTTACTGAACAAACGATTTCATTGAACATACAATTTTACAGAATAAACGATTTTACTACACGATCCTTCAGGAGTAAACGATAATTTTGAGAACAAACGAAATTAATGTTTTTCGATTGAAAAAAAAGAAATAACAATAAATAAATGTAATGAAAAAAAGCCAAACGGGCCCGTCTCCAAACTCAACACTTTTTACAATTTTTTGAACCATGTAAACTTTTGTTTTTGCTTGCTTGTCCAGAAAAAAAGTTGACAGCCGAATGCTTCAAAAATTCAAAACATGTTTACAATTATTTCAAATCAAAGTTTTCCATTCTAAAACTTGACAAATTTGAGAAAAGCATGTTCCTCGAAGCTTTGTATTCTAAATTCTAAATTCTAGAATTTAAAATTCCAAATGGCAGAGTAGAGCTCCTACATCTTTCTTTTCAAATATTTACTTCATTTAACATTTTCGAGCTCTATTTCTATTTCACAATTTAGTCAAGTTAGGAAGACAAAATCCTGTAATAGCCTTTACAAATTAGAATGGTAAAAATGTTTCTTTTGAGGAAGGATGAATAGGATAGAATTTTAGAATTGAAGAAATTTATTATCTTTTCAAAATGTTGCAAATAATCTAATAAAAAGTAATTTGAAAATACCCAACAAAAGGAAACCGATAATTTTTTAACTTTAATAATTTATTTTATTTAAATTTTACAATATTTTTGAATATTCATATGATATCAGATAGAAATATTTGAGATTTCTATGTTTCTTGTTCTTCAATTTTTTCTTGTTGGTCCATTTTTCAATCATACTTTGGCAATTTTGAAAATAAAAAGAAAGAATTTTGTTGAATGTCCTTGTAGTTTGCCCTGTTACAAGTAAGAACTTTTTTTGAATGATCTTGCTTTTTTTTCTGAGCCATCAATTTAAAATTGCTAAATATCTTGCTCTCTTTTTTTCTGAACTCTGTATCGTCTTGCATCTTAATTTTTTCTGAACTCTGGATTGAATCTTTTTTTTCTGGTCACACATCTGTTTTCTGTTTTTCTCTTTTAGATCTACACATTCTAATCCATTGTAGTCAAGGGAAAAATGCATTTTGACACATATTTCAGATTCTTACTATTCTTTAATTTAATATCTTGGCGCCAGAAATAACCGATAATCAATTGTTTGTAAAACCGAAGTTAAAAGGAACGTAAGCGTAATTCGATATGCGACCCTTCATTCAAAGATGGCAATGCTCAAATGACAACAATACCTTTAAAAGCTGTGTCTGATTAATTGTATAAATTAAATACACCAATGTTTATAATTTTGAAATCTGATTATTTTCAATTGTGGATTCTTCACAAAAGTGACTTGCGAATTTCTACTGTAGGAAAACATCTGAGCTGGGAACTTTTGAATGGTGGCTATAGGGATTAATGCTTGATTCCCTCTTTTTCTTAATCTAGAGATTAAATAATACTTGTTCTCCTCCTGTTATTAATCTCCAGATTAATTAACCCATCGGGATTAAGGATATCCCATTCTTTGCACTCGAAATTACGCTCTAAGTCCCATTAAGAACCTTCTATCCTACCGTGCTGCATATAGGTTAAGAAAGTTGCACTGGGACTGCCTATCCTACCATGCTACTTGTATGTATTTATGTTTAGATAATAGCACTGGGACTGTCTATCCTACCATGCTACTTGTTTATATATATGTTCAGAAAGTAGCACTGGACTGTCTATCCTACCATGCTACATGGATATATGTTTAGAAAGTAGCACTGGACTGTCTATCCTATAATGCTACATGAATATATATGTTTAGAAAGTAGCACTGGACTGTCTATCCTACCAGGCTACTTGTATATATATATGTTTAGAAAGTAGAACTGGACTGCCTATCCTACCATGCTACATGAATATATGTTTAAAAAGTAGCACTGGACTGTCTATTCAAACATGCTACATGGATATATGTTTAGAAAGTATCACTGAGACTGCCTATCCTACCATGCTACATGAATATATATGTTAAGAAAGTAGCACTGGATTGTCTATCCTACCATGCTACATGAATATTTATGTTTAGAAAGTAGCACTGGACTGTCTATCCTACCATGCTACATGAATATATATGTTTAAAAAGTAGCACTGGAATGCCTATCCTACCATGCTACATGAACATATATGTTTAGAAAGTATCACTGGACTGTCTATCGTACCATGCTACATGAATATATGTTTAGAAAGTAGCACTGGACTGTCTATCCTACCATGCTACATGAATATATGTTTAGAAAGTAGCCCTGGACTGTCTATCCTACCATGCTACATGAATATATATGTTTAGAAAGTAGCACTGGACTGTCTATCCTACCATGCTACATGAATATATGTTTAGAAAGTAGCCCTGGACTGTCTATCCTACCATGCTACAGCTAGCAACGATGATGCTATATCTCTATCAAGGGAACCAATACCTAAGGTAAAAATAATTTTAGAGATTCTAACTTTTATTTGGGTGAAACTTTTTTCATATCAAGATTTGTATTTCATTTAATCAAATGGAAAGAAACATTTTCAGAACAAAATTGCGTCGAAATATTTGTAATAAATATAGAAAAATACAGTTGTTTTGTGGAGAATAACAACAAATAAATCCTTTCTAGAGAAAAAACATTTTATGTTTAAGAAATAAAATTACAAAAACGATTTCTCTAATTTCTGTACTTGTATTTTATTGTTCTGTAAATACAGTAAGAAGAAGGAAATTCTACAATAGCAAGACGACTTTCAGACTCAAGTTATGACATTAAATAGTCCAATAGAACATGAAACACATCAATTGTGCAGTGCAAACAGACCCATTTCACATATTAAGTGATTTATCATTTTATAAGTTACTAATAAAACTTTTTACTTTGTAACACTATAAAATAGGAATAAGTTTTGCTTTAATGTCGTCTTCCTATTCCACAGTTTCTCTGGTTATCACCAGAGTTCCACGTTGGTGGATTTATTTAGGTGTATTCAAATATTTTGTCCAAATAATCATCAGATGTCGTAGACATTTGATATTTCAAATTATAAATTCAATAAGATCAAATGGTTTTAGTCAAAATATCAATGGTTTACGCCATAAGGTTACAACGATTATAGGGATTCGAAAAAAGAGTCTACAATCTTCATATTCGAAAATATGCAAAATCCCTGTAGGTTTAGAAATATGATGACAAACACATGTAAATATTTAAAAACTACTGAAAATTTTAAAGAATTTAATATATCCAAAATCAAAATATAGAAGCTTTGAATAAAACATAAAAAGCTAAACTTGTTCTTAAACTGTCAAAATAAAAAAAAGCTTCAGAAAGAATTTTAAAAAATGATGATCAATCTTTTTTGAATTTTTTCTTACAAATTTCTATGTTGTCTTTCATTTAGTTTACTTTAAGAAACACTGTGCTGGAAGGATTGTTTGTTATCTTACAGTTTTTAACATTGTATCCATCCCCCCATCTCTCCCCCTTTTGCTGATCACCACTTTCAATGAATAAAGTATGAGCATTAACTGAAAAGTTTTGCCAGCAAAGCACCAAAACTAATGATTTTCATTCACCTGACCCATACTGTACTGTACTGTACTGTACTGTACTGTACTGTACTGTACTGTACTGTACTGTACTGTACTGTACTGTACTGTACTGTACCTGACCCATGACAACTAAACGATATTTTAAACAATTTTCTGAAAGGAACTCTCAACGTAACTTAATGCTCAACTTACAATGAAAACCATTAAACCTTCCTCTCAACAAAAATAACGAAGATATTCTTATTTCTTCATTGATAGTTTCCGTAAAAGTGGCTTGCAGATTTCTGCTACCGAAAAAAAAGACAATTGACAAAAGACAAAATCTTCCTTATTATTGCTAAGAAAAAATTGTAAAAGGTATGGTTTTGAAACAGGAATAATTTATTTTTATTTAATAGTCATTTAAAATTAAAGTCTTCCTTTAGAGGAGATGGCAAAACTGCAATATCTACAGAATTTAATCAGTCCCTATGAAATTACTGAGTTCTTGCCACAAATTCTAAGTTTCTTATAGCATTGCCGTATACGTTTAATATTTCAATCAATGAATTCTGTTAGATCAAATAGTTTGAAATATCAAAAGTTTATACCCATTAGGTGAAAATGAAAAATGGGGATTAGAAAATTTAAAATTATAATTTGTGGCAAAAAAGTTTTGTGAGAATTCTATTTTCCATCTTCAAGTTTGAAAACAATTATTTAGTTTTCCACTATATGTTACACAGTTAACCCTATTCCTGCTGGGGGGGGGGGGTCAATTTGACCCCCCCATGTAGTTTTTTTTTACATAACTCAAAAAGTATTGGTCTGAGGCTGTTGAAATTTTCTGACTTTTTGCTTCATACCCAAAGCCCTCTCTTCAGGCCTAAAACCGGGGTTAAATACTAACTGCCTGAGTCCTCAGGCACACTGTCTGAATGACTGCTTTTTCTGTAACAAACTAAATATTTGTTTTGACCCACTTCCACTTGTCAGATTTTGATAAAATTTAGCTTTTTGGAAAGCCTTTGACATGAGGAAACGAATTGCACAAGTTTTGCGAAAAAAATTGCAATTTTTTTGCAAACAACCTGTCAAAGGAAATTTGCACATTTTTAGTTTTTCTTGATTAAAAATCAGGTTATTTAGAATTTTGCAAATTTTTTTGCATATTTTAAATGGCATGGTCAAGGGCTTATCAAAAATGTATAATTTTTCATTTTTGGAAAAATTTTTTTTGCAAACATTTTTACTATATAACTGGATTTCGCGATAAAAAATTCAATTTTTGCAAATTTTGCAATTTTTTTGCAGATTCTCAGAGTAGAGCACAAGAGCTTTCCAATGATTTATCATTTGTCATATTTGGACATCAAACATGGGATTTAGAGCATATCCTGGTTTTCAAGTAACCCAGCATAGATAGGGTTAATCTATCTATATATATATATAAAGTTATAATCTCTGTTTGTCTGTCTGTTTATTTGTCCCACTGGAATTTTTTTTGGTTTGGCGATTCCAAGTTGAGGGGATCGATTTTAATGGCGAAAATTTAGTTTCCCGGTAAAATCGTTTAAGTGCGGCTAAACAGCGGGTCAGTAACTTTTAGTAACCTTGGCAGCGCTGGGTTCCCAAGCTAGTATAAAATAGTTCTCTTCCTGAAAAGGAAAAGAACCTTAAATCACAACAAAAACATGAGAAGAGAAATGTCAAATCAAAATAAATATTCTAAACAAGCAATATTTACAGGATGACACACAGTTATCACAAATATGACAAGACTTAAAGATGACTTTCTTTATCCTTGATATAATTTATATAATTTATGTAAAAACTTGCTGAATGTTGTGTACAGATGTTTTAAATAATTCCGATAACTAATGTTAATGTTTTGGTAAATTGAATAGTTTTACAAGTTTACAAGTTATCATTGCTATTCACAATATTCAATAAGTTGTCTAATACTTGAACTTTCAACTTCAAGTGTTCTCTATTTATAGAGTTACAAACCAGATTTACAATAATTTATTTTATCTGAGTAACCCTGTCAGACTCCAGTCTAGCCTAGGTTTATTTGAGTAATGTTAACCCTATCACGAAGGAGGGGGGGGGTCGGTTTTACTTAAAATCGGTCAAATTTCTTCACTTTTTCAACTTCAAAGTTGTGAAAAATTTAGCAAAAAGCGGAAGACGGTGTTTCAAAACAAAATCCAAAACAGTTAATAACTTTTTCACTAATTTTGCTACAGATCTAAAATAAATTTATTCAAAAGCCATTGAACTGTTTTCAAGCCTCCATAGCACCCTAACCATTAAGTTACAGGTCTAATCTTTTCAACTAAAAAGTTTAAAATAATGGTTTAATCCAGTTTTAAACTAAATTAAATGTTTAAATGTTTCCAAAAATTGTAGGCTGAGGAGTTTTTGTTGGACAGCTACAAGTTCATAGACGTCAAATACCATGATAACCTGACAGTCAAGATAGTTATCAGAATGTTCATGGATTTTAACCTCTCTAAAAATCTAGTGTTTATCTTTTGCGCGAATTTCAAGCCAAAAACAGAGATAAAAGGTTGAATGAGATGATTTTAAATTGCCAGGACTTCTTCTAAAAACTGCATTACGGATAAATTTTCACTCAAAAATTAAATTTCCCCACTATTTTACAAAGTACTGTATTAATTTGCTCCTCTGAATACTAAATAGTAATAACTAAATTGTAACCAAAGGTCTGTACATTCCTAATAAAATAATCTACAGCGTCTGCTACTGTCAATGTCACAATAGTTAAAAACCGTCAAAAAATTTGTTGTAGTTTAGGGGCTCCGAATTCTTAGCAGATTGCAGTTTCTTTGTTAACAGTGCTCTAAAAAATCTTGTAAAATGTAGATTCAGTTTTTACTAATTGCAGCCTCTATAATACTAACTGCAAAAAAAAAGTTATTGCAATGCAGGATGCATTTGTACTCTAACTACAAAGAAATAGTTGTGTGCACACAATTTTGTAAATCCTTTGTTATTGTAATGTAGATATATATATATATATATTCTTTTAATGTATTTACCAAAATCTAAGAATAGGTATATATATTGGAAATGTATTTAGCGCACTAATGCCGCAATTCACTTTGAGATTATCTGATTTCTCTTCCAATACCTAGGCTTTCATGTGTTTATTGGATTTTCCGGCATTACATGATAGCAAATTTGTTTTGTACTGTTGACTAAACCAGCTGAATTAAACCAATATTGCAATCAGCGAATAGGAATAAAAGGAAAGGAAATGGCGCTGGTCTGGCATGAGAAAGCCTGCTTTGCAGACGAGTTCGGTATTACACACGCACACTCTTTTGGTACTGCTTTGCAGACCAGTACTTTAAACTGGCACACACACTTTTGGTACAGACACACAACATGATTACAGTCAAGGAAATTGCAGAACAATGTTGTCAATTATAATTAAACTTGAATAACGACTATATTTATTATTGTAAACTTTAATCAAGTTATATTCTTTGCATGGACATTTGGCTTATAGTGTTGACTTAAATATATAAATAATATACTACAAGTATATTAAACTTATTTTTAAGTAAACAATTAACAATAAACAAATGTACTCTCCTAGACTGTACAAATACCGAGATTCGTATGAACTCTATAATATACCTACAGACACAGTACACCTTTGGTACTTTAAACTAACACACACTTTTTTGGTCCAGACACATGACGTTTCCGCCCCCTGATTGCAATCTTTAAGAAAAAACTGTTTCTTCCAACACTGTACAGTGAGGGTTGGGCTATTGTTTTGATTTGACCTGCAGATTCAAATATAAAGGTATTTTATAGTATTTCGAAAATGTTAAAAAAAAACCAACAAGCACTCCTTATATTTGAATCCAGTCAAAGCAAAACAAACTGCACCATATAAATGCCTGCATTTTGTGGGAAAAAAGTTTACCAATGATTTCTAATAAATCTAATGGGCATAATAATTAGGTTAACAACAGTATGGAAAAATAAAAATTTAACAAAGATATTAATGTAAATTTGTATGTCATTTGCATATACCAAAAGGAATTGAGTCTTTGCTACAAACTAAGATATACTAAACTATGAATTCTATAAGATCAAATAATCTAAGTTTGATCAAAAGATTACACCATTAGGGATTAGAAAGTTTGTGTTTGTTGCAAAAACTCAATTCCTTTGCGCATCAAAAGTGTTAATATGGAAATTTTAGCTTCTTCCTAGTAAACACGATCATTTTCGCGCTAAAATACAAAAAAAATACGCAAACTTTGCGAAATTACGAAAAAAAAATTCTGGCTGAAATTCAACTGTTTCAGGTTCTATGTAGATGGGCTCTAAGTGTAAAGAAAAACTACAGACCTGTCAAATACCACAATTGGAGGCATGGTCTCAATGTCTGCCAAACTATGTTTACAATGCTGAAAACAGGTAATAAAACTTTTTAATTATTACACTTTAAATTTTATTGAATATAAGGGACTGTTCATTTGTCTGATTCACAATAGTACCCTTAAAAGCTTGTTCAAAAATAAAAATGAGATCAATAATCTTCTATCTGAAATTAACTATTTTCAATTGTAGAAATTGAATCCCGCATCAATGGGGGAAATTGTCCAAATTATACACTTTAAGATTGCCTTCTAAAAAAGGAAGGTCATTTGAAATGATTAAATTGATTTAATCAGAAAAATATTCAGAAAATTCAGTTATATTACATTAGACTAATTATGAATGAATGTCTACTTTGTCAAATTAAAAATATTTTTTTCTTAATACAAAGTTATGAGTTTTGCAGAGAAAAGAAGGCTTGGAAGTTCTTTGTATTTATATTTTCTAAGAGGATTAACAGAAAAGAAAAAGTTTTGTCGTGAACTAATCTCATTTTCAAGTTGTTGTTTGAGTTTCAAATAGAATAGTGTTATCATAAGTGTGTGCACACATACAGGTATGTGGACATAGAAAAAAAGGAAAAAGAAAAGAATTGTTTTTAATAAAAAAACGAAAAAGTAGTTTTAATTTTTTAATCGTCGTTACGTGAACAAAGCTATGGTGAGCGTACCTTTCTTAAAAACCTTCAATGAACGTGCATTCGTTAATGACCGTTAAGGACGTACCGTTGATAACAATCTACATACCTTCAATATCATTTTTCGATAACATTTTAATTTTTTTAAACCTCAGTGCCCATCCCTAAATCTGATTTTGTGACATGTCTAGGAGGAATAATGAAATACTGCTGAATCATGTATATTGGGAAACCATTCCAGCTTGATGCCAGAAATTTAGAATAAAGATGGGATAAAGTAGAAAGTTAGAAAAAAAACAAGAATTCTCAATTTAAAGGGACTGTCAATGAAATTTTACTGCCTCCCAATTTAAAAATACAATTCGGATTTACAACACAACTCTTAACAAATTTGAATAAGGATCAATGTGGAAGATATTGTCATTTTTCTTTCTTAAACCGTGTTGAATTCTGTCAATTGCATTCCTTTTCTCATGTCTCAACAATTGATTAGTAACTTGTATAAAGGAGCCCGAATACAAGAATATATTTCCTGTTGAGAAGGTTTAAAGGAGCCCGAATAGAAAACCAAGAATATATTTCCTGTTGAGAAGGTTTAAAGGAGCCCGAATAGAAAACAAGAATATATTTCCTGTTGAGAAGGTTTAAAGGAGCCCAAATAGAAAGCAAGAATATATTTCCTGTTGAGAAGGTTTAAAGGAGCCCGAATAGAAAACAAGAATATATTTCCTGTTGAGAAGGTTTAAAGATTACGGCTCGTGCATGGTAACCCACAAAGGTTGAGACTTCAGAGACGAATTTAACTAAGGTTCCTTGCAGCTGCAGTAAACTTATGTTTTTTCTTCCAAATATACTGGTTTACATTAAAGGGAGAAACCAAGATTAACGTTTAGAGTGATTTATTTAAAGAGTTTCAAGACACTCTTAAAGTCTCATCAAAGATTTCCAAATGTGATTCCTGAAGAGTTACTTTCGGATTTCTGCAACAGAAACAAGGAATGATATTTTCTGGATTCAACACTGTTAAAAACGACTATTCCCCTTCGTACCGACAGACATGCAACTCCTTAAATAGGGGTCACCTCAGATTACATCTACAGACTCTTACAGGCTCATCCTTTTTGGATAACCTTGTATATTTGCGTGCCAGCATATTTGTAAACGAGGGTTAAAAGAAACCAATTTGAACATTATTTTGTTCTTATTTGTAGAGTAGCATATTAGAATATCTTACATTCTTCTCTCCGCTTGAAAAACCATGTTTTACAATTTTTTCCGAATAATCTAATTGTTGTACGCTACAGTTTGTACACTGTAAAATGTAAACTGTATAGTGTACACTGTACATTATGTACACAGTCTACACTCCAACCACAGACTGTGCAACTGCGCATACACTCTATGTGGATAGGCTGAGCAGGCCTATAGTGTCCCGGCACGCCATGCTACAGTTCCATGTAATGTTTTTTGACTGACATCTCACGGCCACTTCTTGCTTTCAGGGGTTAAGTTTTACAACTTTTAAAGAAATACTCCAATTTTAAACATAAAAAATAACGTTTATGAATATTGTATATTTTTAAAGATTTTGCATTTCCTATTCAAAGGCCCCTTAAATATTCCTGAATACAGATGTCTCCTGATTGGTCGTGTACAGTACTTGTACACAATAGAACATGCTGTGGAAATTATCGCATATTATAGGTGTTAATCGATCTCTGTAACTCTCTTATCTCTGACTCTAACTTTCTGGAGTTCGCACACCAATTTGTTTAATGAAAACAGCGGATTTCTTCGCTGTCGGTGATTATGGAAAAGGTTTAAAACTGATATCTATTGGAATTACAGATGGAGAGTCTCTTGAAACTACGAGAAAAGTCCCTTTAAAACTGATGAATTTGATTTAGGAAAGATGGAAAGGTTTATGGTGGAGCTTGAAGTACTTGGTCTCCTAGTTGCCTGTCTTTGTCATGATCTTGATCATAGAGGAACTAATAATGCATACCAGACTAAGGTAGACCAGACTATACCTTTATACCAGACTACACCTGAATGCCAGACTATACCTTATACCAGATTATACCTGTATACCAGACTATACCTTATACCAGACTATACCTGTATACCAGACCAAGAAAAACCTTATGCCAGATTACACCTGCATACCAGACTAGGGTATACCAGACTATTCCTGTATACCAGATTACACCCGCATACCAGACTAAGGTAGACCAGATTACACATGTATACCAGAGTAGTGCATACCATGATACAAAAGTCTACCTGCCTATATGAATACCAGACTATACTTGAAAACCAGACAAAGGTATACCAAACTGTATACTAGACTACACATGAACACCAGATTAAACATGTATACGAAACTACACATGTATACCAGAATAAGGTGACCAGACTACACCTGTAAACCAAACTGTACATTTAAACCAGACTAAACATGTCTACCAGACTATACCTGTATACCAGACTATACCTGTCTACCAGACTATACCTGTATACCAGACTATACCTTTATACCACACTATACCTGTATACCAGACTATACCTGTATACCAGACTATATCTGTATACCAGACTAAACCTTTATACCAGACTATATATGTATACCACAGACTATACCTGTATACCAGACTATACCTGTATACCAGACTATACCTGTATACCAGACTATATCTGTGTACCAGACTAAACCTTTATACCAGACTATATATGTATACCACAGACTATACCTGTATACCAAAATGTATACCAGACTATATATACACCAGATTACACCTGTATACCAGACTACACCTGTTTACCAGACTACACCTGTTACCAGACTGCGCCTGTATACTAGACTGTACCTGTATACCATACTATGCCTGCATACTAGACTATACATGTATACCAGACTACACCGATAAACCAGACTATACATTTATACCAGACTAAACATGTCTACTAGACTATACCTGTGTACCAGACTATGCCTGTATACCAGACTATACCTGTATACCAGACTATACCTTTATACCAGACTATACCTGTATACCAGACTATACCTGTATTCCAGACTAAACCTGTATACCAGACTATATCTGTATAACAGACTATACCTGTATACCAGACTATACCTGTATACCAGACTATACCTGTATACCAGACTATACCTGTATACTAGACTATACCTGTATACCAGACTATATATGTTTACCGCAGACTATACCTGTATACCAGACTTTACCTGTATACCAGACTATACCTGTATACCAGACTATACCTGTATACCAGACTATATATGTATACCACAGACTATACCTGTATACCAGACTATACCTTTGTACCAGACTATATATTTATACCACAGACTATACCTGTATACCAGACTATACCTGTGTACCAGACTATAACTGTGTACCAGACTATACTTGTATACCAGACTATATATGTATAACACCACTATATCTGTATACCAGACTATACCTGTATACCAGACTATACCTGTATACCAGACTATACCTGTATACCAGACTATACCTGTATACCAGACTATACCTGTATACCAGACTATATATGTATACCGCAGACTATACCTGTATACCAGACTTTACCTGTATACCAGACTATATATGTATACCACAGACTATACCTGTATACCAGACTATACCTGTATACCAGACTAAACCTTTATACCAGAATATATATGTATACCACAGACTATACTTGTATACCAAAATGTATACCAGACTATATATACACCAGATTACACCTGTATACCAGACTACACCTGTTTACCAGACTGCACCTGTATACCAGACTGTACCTGTATATGCACAGTATCTGGTATATCTCATCGCTCAATAGTACAGTCTAAAAAAGAACAAATGAGAAAAAAAATTTGGGCTAGTTTATACAGTCTGAAAACTTTCTAGTCCGCAAACTAGCGTCTGTAATTGTAAATATTTAATATATCACTGATTTTATTCCATGATCATAACCTGTAAACTAGTTTGAAATATACATTATTATTATTATTATTATTATTATTATTATTATTATTACCAGACTATGCCTGTATACCAGACTATACATGACCAGACTATACATGTATACCAGACTACACCGATAAACCAGACTATACATTTATACCAGACTAAACATGTCTACTAGACTATACCTGTATACCAGACTATGCCTGTATACCAGACTATACCTGTATACCAGACTATGCCTGTATACCAGATTTACATGTATACCAGACTATACCTGTATACCAGACTATACCTGTAGACCAGACGATACATGTATACCATAAACTATACCTGTATACCAGACTAAGGTATACCATAAGTATACCAGACAAATGTTTACCAAACTATATATTTACACCAGATTACATCCGTATACCAGACTACACCTGTATACCAGACTACACCTGTTTACCCGACTACACTTGTTTACCAGACTAAGGTATACCAGATTATACCTGCATTCCAGACAATACCTATATACCAGACTATACCTGTAGACCAGACGATACATGTATATCATAAACTATACCTGTATACCAGACTAAGGTAGACCAGAATGCATAAGTATACCAGACAAATGTATACCAGACTGTATATATACACCAGATTACACTTGTATACCAGACTACACCTGTATACCCGACTACACCTGTTTACCAGACTAAGGTATACCAGATTATACCTGCATTGCAGACAATAAGGTAATTTCAAAAACTGTGTGAGTTCTAAAATTATTTTACAGTTAAAAACAAATTTTAAATACAGGGTGTCCCCCTAAACATGATAGAAGTAAGACGATTTGAAAGTCGTCTTTGATCTTTGGATTTATTTAAAACATTCAGTCGTTAACCTTCTTTCACATTTATGATTTTTGAAACAATAACTACAAAGTTCTCTTTGTTCTAGGATTTCCAAAATGTCGTCTACCTATTTTGTGCTCTAAATATCACCGGAGATATTGAGAACTTCGTTGAAAATTTCAATTTTATTAAATAAAACCAAAAAAAACTAAATCAATCATATCTCCAGTAATATTGAGAGTACAAACAAGTTAGACCAAATTTTGGAAATGCCAAGACCAGGGGTATCTTGTGACTTTTAATGATGAAAGACAACCTTCAAGTCATCTTGCTACTGTCATGTTTCGTGGGACACCTTGTATTAAAGTGAAAAATAGGAAATTTTGTTATTTTCATTGAAATATCAGCATTTCAAATTCCGGTATTTTTGAAACTTTAAATTCAAATTCAATTTTCCAATTTAACTTTTGAAATTTAGAAATGTCAATGAGAAAAATTGGATTTCTATAGTCCTCAGTAAACTATAGAATTTATTTGTGTACAACGTACAATGTATTCTTACAGTGTACAGTGAACATACAGTGTACACTTACAGTTTACAGTGAACATACAGTGTACACTTACAGTGTACACTTACAGTGTACTGTGTACAGTGCACAATGTATACTTATAGTGTACAGTGAACATATAGTGTATACTTACAGTGTACAGTGAACATACAGTGTACACTTACAGTGTACTGTGTACAGTGTACACTTACAGTGTACTGTGTACAGTGTACAATGTATACTTATAGTGTACAGTGAACATAAAGTGTATACTTACAGCGTACTGTGAACATACAGTGTACACTTATAGTGTACTGTGTACAGTGTACACTTACAGTGTACTGTGTACAGTGTACAATGTATACTTACAGTGTAAAGTGAACATACAGTGTACACTTACAGTGTACTGTGTACAGTGTACAGTGAACATACAGTGTACACTAACAGTTTACAGTGAACATACAGTGTACACTTACAGTGTACAATGTAAACTTATAGTGTACAGTGAACATACAATGTATTCTTACAGTGTACAAGTGAACAAACAGTGTACACTTTCAGTGTACTGTGTACAGTGAACAATGTATACTTACAGTGTACAGTGTACAGTGTACAGTGTACGGTGTACAGTAAATACATACAGTGTACAGGTTACATCATTGCTATAAATCAAAACTAAACTTTACATACATATTTCATTTCCACTCTATAAGCGGGTTCCATCTGCCTAATTTATAATTAACAATCTAAGCTTTCTGCACAAGTAACTGGTACATCTAAAATGTTTGTTCAGGTTACATCTCCGCTTGCAGTACTGTACAGCACCTCAACAATGGAGCATCATCATTTTGACCAGGGATACACATTAAACCCCAATTGAGGAAAAAAATTGATTGTAAAATTATTATTGGATTTTTTTTGGCATTAACTAAAAAGTGTCTTCTTTAGATGTTGTTTCAATTATAAACTCTTAAAAACCACATTTTCAAAGTAAAATTTTAGATTTCGCATACAAGTTACAACTTATTTAAATTAAAAATCTATTTAAGACAACAACTTTCAAGTCGTTTTTTAAACTCAGTCATACTTTGTTCAATCAATCAAAATAAAAAATGTCATTCATGTTCTTCTAAACTAGCTCATTACATCATTCATGTTCTTCTAAACTAGCTCATTACATCATTCATATTCTTCTAAACTAGCTCATTACATCATTCATGTTCTTCTAAAATAGCTCATTACATTATTCATGTTCTTCTAAACTAGCTCATTACATCATTCTTGTTCTTCTAAACTAGCTCATTACATCATACATGTTCTTCTAAATTAGCTCATTACATCATTCATGTTCTTCTAAACTAGTTCATTACATCATTCATGTTCCTCTGAAGTAGCTCATTACATCATTCATGTAGCTCATTACATCATTCATGTTCTTCTAAACTAGCTCATTACATCATTCATATTCTCAAAGATACTCAATGAGCCACTTGATTTAACTGATAAAGGTTGTCATATAATTTAATTGAGAAATTAATATCTTTATGTTTCTGAGGAAAGGAAAACGTAATGTCCACTTAACAAATTTAACTTTTCTACATTATTTTTTTTGACAAGGAAAACAATTAGTTGACAAAGAAACTATGTTTTTAGCTCAAACTTATTTTTGAAATGATATCTTTTCAACATGTCGTAAATCTTTGATAACCCCCCAGCGGTTAAAAAAAAAATAGTTGCTGAAAAAAAACTTAAAACAGGCGTTTAAAAGCAAATAAATTATTTCAAATCTTAAACCCAGCAGTATTTTAAAATAAACCTTGTTTCATTGATTGAATGCAAAAAGTTGTTGTAAAATCTTAAACCCAGGGTTGAAAGCAAAAAACTGTATTATCTCAGCGGTTGAACAAACTAAAGAGTTTTAAAAAGTGGATAAAAATGTAAACGAAAAAAGTACGAATTTAGCGGTTGAACAAAGCTTAAATTTGAGGAAGAAAAGTTGCATTTCTTATTTTTTGACTGCGTAGAGTCTAGGCTAGATCTCAACCGCTCATTCAACCGCTCCCGCTGAGTTTTTTCTAAAAAGTATATATCATTTGTAGAACAGGCTCTCTCTGTCTTAAAATTCTATGCCGACTGCGCGAAACTCCTTTGGGTTTCTGACTCAGGGTCATTGTAAATGAGTTTAATCCAAATGTTGAAAATACCGACATCTCGTGTCCTATCTGCTAGTTTAATTAATCTATTATCTAAATGTATATAGTGTCCTATCTGCTAGTTTCATCAATCTATTATCTAAATGTATCTAGTGTCCTATCTGTTTATTATCATTATTATTATTACTTTTATTATTTTATTTTCTTTCCGCCTATAATAATTCTAAATTTGAAATTTTAACTTTTATAAAGTTCAAAACAGAAAATGAACTAATAATTGAAGTCAACTTCAAAGTTCACCATTTTCAAATATCTTTATTAAATCTTAACTTTTTCTTTTTGTAAAAGTTTAAAATGAAAATTGAAAACATTTTGCAGCAATATTTATGTATCTAGGCTATGATGGTAGTGAAGATGGCAATATTGTCTACAGATCTAGCAAGCTACTAGTGTACTGTACTGTACTGTTTATGTATCTAGGTGATGGAGATAGTGGAGATGGCAATATTGTCTACAGATCTAGCAAGCTACTAGTGTACTGTACTGTACTGTTTATGTATCTAGGTGATGAAGATAGTGGAGATGGCAATATTGTCTACAGATCTAGCAAGCTACTAGTGTACTGTAATGTACTGTTTATGTATCTAGGTGATGAAGATAGTGGAGATGGCAATATTGTCTACAGATCTAGCAAGCTACTAGTGTACTGTACTGTACTATTTATGTATCTAGGTGATGAAGATAGTGAAGATGGTAATATTGTCTACAGATCTAGCAAGCTACTAGTGTACTGTACTGTACTGTTTATGTATCTAGGTGATGAAGATAGTGGAGATGGTAATATTGTCTACAGATCTAGCAAGCTACTAGTGTACTGTACTGTACTATTTATGTATCTAGGTGATGAAGATAGTGAAGATGGTAATATTGTCTACAGATCTAGCAAGCTACTGTACTGTTTATGTATCTAGGTGATGAAGATAGTGGAGATGGCAATATTGTCTACAGATCTAGCAAGCTACTTCGAGAAGAGGGAACGTTTTCTTTCAACAGCTGACGCAGGGGAAATAGATTGGCAGGTAGTAGTTGTATTTTTAGACGGTTTAGTTTGCACCTGTTTAATTTGGTTTGGTTATCGTTTTTGGTTTAGTTTGGTTTGGTTTGCATGTTTAGGTGCAGTATGTTTAGTTTTCTATGTTTCGGTATGCGGGGTTAATAGTGTTTAATTTGGTCTGATTTAAATATGTTAAATTTGGTTTGGTTTAACATTGTTTAATTTGGTTTGGTTAAAGTTTCTGTGGTTCATTTTGGTTTGGTTTGGTTTAACATGGTTTAATTTGGTTCGGTTTAACATTGTTCAATTTGGTTTGTTTTAATATTTGGTTTGGTTAAATTTCGCGTGGTTTAGTTTGGTTTGGTTTGATTTGGTTCCGTTTGGCTTAACATTGCTTAATTTGGTTTGGTTTAATTTGGTTTGGTTTAATTTGGGTTGGTTAAAGTTGGTGTGGTTCAGTTTGGTTTTGTTTATATTCTAATTTTGTTTAAAAGTCTGAGGATAAGAAGAAGTTACTGTGCAGTATGCTAATGACTGCAGCTGATGTTGCGTCCATTGCCAAACCTTGGGAGATACAGCATAAAGTTAGTTTATTATCATTATTATTTTTATTATTATTATTATAATTATCATTATTAAAATTATTATTATTCATGCCATGTTATTATTATTCTGCTTGTTATTATTATTCCTATAATTATTATTATTTTCCTTAATTTTTGTTTTGTTTTGTTATTTTACTCTCATTATTATGATTCTTTTATTGTTGATTTTCCAATTATCTGTGATAAAAAGTGATATGTTTGTTTTAATTAAGTTGGCAAAGCTGGTGGCAGATGAATTTTTCGATCAAGGAGATATGGAAAAGCTGAAGCTAAATATTACACCGATAGTAAGATTTAATACAGCGGGACCCATAAACCTCTGAAGTATAAAGACGACATTTTAAACAATTTTTCTGTGCCTTTGATAATAACGTTTTTAAATTTTCGTAGAATGTGTATGTTAATGCATGGCATACACTGTATGCTGTGTTTTATAATCATTTTACTATTTAAAATCAATTGTCGTCTTCCCTTACCACAGTAGTTTGGGTCCCACTGTGAAATATATTTTATTGCATAACATTGGGTAATTTCTTAGGGAATGATTGTTTGCCCCCCCCCCCCCTCCCCAAGTCTTTTCTACCCACAGTGCTAAAGTAAAACAGGATAAATATTTTTAATTTTGTTAAAAAATAATATTGTTCATGTACAAAAAGCGTTTTCTAGGACAGACCCCATGCATATTGTCTGCGACTAAAAAAGAATAATTCTTTGAAACATATAATTGAGCTTTTTTATTGATGAAAATAATGTTCATGTGTGCACATTTTTCAGAGCAGAATAGGACGGAAAAATCTTGATTTTTTTTCTAACTTAAATCCGACTTTTTTGGCTCTCTGATTTGTAAATTATTTCCCCTTGTGTTTAGGCAATGATGGATAGAGAGCGTAAAGATGAACTTCCCCAAATGCAAGTTGAATTTATTGATCAAATTTGTGTTCCTCTGTACACTAGTCTTTCTGACAGGTTGGACAAAAATAAATTTTTTTTTGCGGATTTTACTGATATTTTGGTTAATTTTTTAATATTAAGTACAATTATTTTCTTATCTTATTCGGTAGAATTTTGAATACGAATACACTTCAAAAATGTTTATTAATTGCTGACTTAATTTATAAAACCTCTTAATGTCAGACGCTATTGATCATAAATAGACTTGGACTTGTATTTGTATTTATGAGATATACTGTACAAGAGATTAAGTTGGCACAAATCTTTTGAAGTTTTGAATTCCAAGTTTTTATTATTGTTGAAACAGCTAAATAATGATTCTGGGGAAGACATTTCTATTTTCAAGAAAATAAACTAGACAAAATATTACAGCAAGCAAATACAATGTACACATAACTTATTTAATATGCTGAAATAGCCTGGGAACCCAGCGTTGCCCAGATTACTAATTGTTATTTTCGCTGTTTGGTTGGTCGTAAATTATGACTTTAGCTATTTTTCCTTATAACAGTCTACCCACTCAATTTAGAATCTCAAAAATAGCTAAGAACATTCCCGTGGTTCACTTGAGTTCCCAATAAAATTTGAGGAAAATCAGTCCCGGGGTTCATGAGTTATGATCGGGCATTTGAACAAACAAATATAGATTACTATTTTATATATGTAGATGTATATTGTACTAGCTTGGAAACCCAGAGTTGCCCAGAGTTCTCTAGTTACTCCCGCCGTTTACCCGCACCTGGTCGGTTTCACCGGGAAACTAAGTTTTTCCTATAAAAGTCGACCAACTTAACTCAACTTGGGAAGCCAGCGTGGCCCAGGGGAGTCATATTTAGTCCCACCAATTACCCGCCCTTTGTCGTAAATTACGATTTTATATATTTTTACCGTGAAAAGTGGACCCACTCAACTTAGAATCTCAATGCCAAGCTTAGAACATTCCCGTGGCTTTCCCGAGTTCCCCAATCAAAATTTGAGGCAAATCGGTCCAGGGGTTTCTGAGTTATGATCGGATAAACAAACAGACAGACAAACAAAGATTACAACTTTAAATATTATAGATTTTATTACATTTTTACGTAACTAATTTTTTCTAGTTTTCCCTGGATTCGGCCTTTGTTAGAGGGTGCTTTAAAAAATAGGTAAAAAATAATCTTCTTCCACCGATCCTCCATTACCCATTAAAAATTAAAATTTTATATCTCTCAATAAAATCAATTTTCCAATTGTGAAACTTCTATTTGCAATTCAGAATGAATGATTTTGCAAAACCGTTCGAAAATAGCTCTGCTAAATAATTTGCAAAATCTAATAAAGACAAAGAATTTAGATATCGTTTTAATTTAGTTTTAGAAAACTATTTCACGTATCAAGTTGAAATCAAGTTAAAATTTGTATTTTCAAAATGTCAATAACAACAAATAAGGAACTTATAACTCGCCTAACACTTTTTTGGTTTATTACACATGCCTACTGCCTAGGCATTTGAAATTAGACGTAATAGACCTTTAATTTTTCAAAATATAAATTCTGAGCTGGGAACTTTAGAATGGTGGGTATGAAGATCAATGCTTAATCCTCTATTTTTCTTAATCTCGAGACAAATCTAATCAATTGTACTTGTATCCTGAAAGTGAATTAAAAATCAAGAAATCAGAGCTGCGTATCAGAAGCCGGGAAATTGTAAATTTTGCGCGCCATTTAAGATGAATATACTGAAACTGGAGGGACTCTCTAATTTTAAAAAACCGATTTTTGATTTTTCTATACTATATCCAGAAAACAGTGGATTAAGAAAGAAATTAAATGTGTCCACATTGGATATTTCGATTAAGAAGTCGAGATTAAAGGAATCCTATTCTAAAGTTTCCAGCTCTGTTAGATCCAATAATTTTTATTTTGAATATTCAAACTATAAAATGACAAGGATATAAGAATAAGAATTAGAGAATTTGTAATGAGTAATCAGATCTTTTTGTTTGTCAGGAGAAATGGATAGATTTGGCTAAGAAGGTGGATATGGGTTTAACATGAATATTAGATTGTAGGGAGAAATGGATAGATTTGGCTGAAAAGGTGGATATGGGTTTAACATGGATATTTGTTTGTAGGGAGAAATGGATAGATTTCGCTGAGAAGGTGGATATGGGTTTAACATGGATATTTGTTTGTAGGGAGAAATGAATTGATTTGGCTGAGAAGGTGGATATGGGTTTAACATGGATATTTGTTTGTAGGGAGAAATGGATAGATTTGGCTGAGAAGGTTGAGATGGGTCTAACTTGGATAGATCATGACACCATTGAACAACCTGTAGAAGATGTAGAGGTAAATACATAATTTAAAGGGACTGCTCAGGAATTATGTAGGATGTAGAGGCAAATATATGTTTAGCGGCGGCTAAATAAAAGACAAAAGTCTGAAAATCAACTAACTATATCTTCGTATAAAAAGTACAAAGAAAACTATATCAAAAATGGCAAGTCTTTTTATATATCACATGAGTTTAGATCAGGGAACTAGTTGCAGATATTACGGCAGAAAGTATGACGACTTGTCCGCCACAGGACTCCCCCCAGAAACCAAGGCGGAGAGACTGAAGGCGGAGGCGAGGTTTCTTGAATAACTCCTTGCTGTTCTATGAGGATTCCTGCGAACAGGAACTGCAGGCTGAGCTTGAAAACGAACCTTCCTGACAACTCGAGGCGGAGCTGAGGCGGATGTATCTGTATTTGGACCCTGAGGGCGGAGGAACAGCTCCGACACTTGGCAACACTTCACTGGAATGGGTGGCCATATTCGTTGGCTAACACACCAAAGAGTCTATCACCGTTTCTAATCTCACTTAAGGAGTGGACTGTGATGAAAACAGGGAGCCCGGCTCACTTCAGAAAAGAGTGCGGTGAGAAAGAAAAAAGTCCTTTTAATAGAGAAAAAAAAAACGTAAAGGAGTATATCACATCAGGGTCACCAGATTTAGCAGTGGCTAAATAAAAGACAAAAGTCTGAAAATCAACTAACTATATTTTCTTATAAAAAGTACAAAGAAAACTATATCAAAAATGGCGACTCTTTTTATATATCACATGAGTTTAGATCAGGGAACTAGTTGCAGAGATTACGGCGGAAAGTAGGACGACTTGTCCGCCACATATGTATGTATTAAAGGGACTGCTCAGGAATAATGTAGGATGTAGAGGTAAATATATATTTTAAAGGGACTGCTCAGGAATAATGTAGGATGTAGAGGTAAATATATATTTTAAAGGGACTGCTCAGGAATATTGTAGGATGTAGAGGTAAATATATGTATTAAAGGGACTGCTCAGGAATATGCAGGAATAGGGTTAAATTCCAATTAGTTTTCCACAGAGTTGGGTTTTATTTTACCAGTTAAATTGGTGGATTTGATTCGAATCAGACTCAACATTGAGACTAATTCTCCAATAACACCAACCAATGTCGGTTTTATTTTTAATGGGCCTAACTCCCATAGTTGACTCTAAGAGCTGGCATCTGTAAATTGCATGACACAAGCTGTAGTCAGCTGATTCATAAGATAGGTCTAAGATTGAGTCTTAAACCAGGGTCTAATTAGGACTCGAGCCGAAGTTTTAAAATCACGGGTTCAGGTTTACTCCTAAATTGATAAATCAATGAAAAATTCGATTAATGACGAATTAAAAATCCACCAATGGAAACAAAATATCTGCCAATTTTTTCATTTTTAATATTTCGATATTATAAAGGTTGGAACCCTGGAAGCTCAGGGTCTAGAACTAACTGTAGAAACGTTTAAATGTAAACAGGATGAAAAAGCTGGCTGCTCTCTTATGAAAAAGGTAAAATATAAAGTAAAATGAAATGTGATTAAGAAATTGAGTCTTTGCCAAAATTTCTCTTTTCTAATTCAAATATATCTTTATAACCCAATGTCATATATCTTAGATATTTCAAACTATAAATTCAGGTTTGTATCATAAGATTGTAAAAATAAAGGTATTAGAATATTTGAGTTTGTGGCAAAGACACAATTTCTTTCAAGCCTTATGAAACTGCTATGACGAATATGAAATGAAAGTACGCCATAGCTAAGTATAATTGATTAAAACTGGTTTGGAAACTAAGTGATTACAAAACATTAGGGGGATGAAAAAAATTTTGTTTTTATATATTTAGAGATCTTTCCGGTCTCTGAAAAGCCCTGTTAGGCCACCAGTTGGCTTCTTTAACAGGAAACATTCTACGCGGCATCCCAAGGTAAAATTTTTTATACATGATTATTTTTAAACATAAAATCTATTTTTTTTTTCAAGATTGTCTCTCCTTCAGTGGTTCTCTTTAAAATAAAAACAAAAAATAATTCTTTTGGTTTTGAAATTTTAAAAATGTTAAAGCTTCGGGCATAGATTTATATTGAGTTTAAAACCAAAACTGATAAATTAATAAACTATTGAGGAGTTTCGCTCTTTACAAGAAAATAATGTAGTTTGTGAGAAAAAATAAGTTTTTCTAATTCTTTAAATATCTAACTCTCTCCAACAAACTCCATGAAAATATTGGAAATTAAATTTCTAAAGATTTAAGTGGTTTCTAATTATAAGTTAATTATCAAGGTTTTGGGAAACTTACTTTTTAATTCCAGTAGCTTTTTACTTTATTAAAGTTTATAAATTTATTTATCATGATATTTCACTTTTTAACTTTTCTCATTTCAGCATAGAGTTAATAGAACATAAAAGTTAATTATCTGAATTTGAAATTTTGTAAAATACCTCAAAAATTCCCTTGCTGTCCCAGTTTAATATGGTTTAGTGGAATTTAGTTTGATAAAAAATAAATTTGACAGAATTATAAAAACACTAAAGAAGTAAACAGCAACCGTACAGGGGAAATAAAGTAGTTTTTAAAACTACGTTCTGAGCTGAAAACTTTAGAATGGTGATTATCAAGATCAATACTTGTTCTCCTCTCTTTCTTAATCTCCAGATTAAAAAATGCTTGTTCTCCTCTTGTTATTAATCTCCATATTAATTAACCGATCGGGATTAAGGATATCCCATTCTAAAGTTTCAGCTCAGAACACTTTAAAAACAGTTAAAATATTCACAAACTACAATATCCTGAGCAACATGCCAAAAGACGAATAGAATTCAACTGTTTACTAATTACCTCTTTGGAAATCAAGGTTGTAAAATAAGGTTAGATACTCTGAATGCGATCCAATATAGGTTAAGACGACTTTTATTATAATGCCATTACTCATTGCTAAGTGTTTTTTAAGAATAGTAAATTTTTCGGCTTTCTTGATATAAACAAACTCCAAAATTAAAAACTTGAATTAAAATTGCATTTTTAGCGTCGAACTGGTTAGCTCAATCAATATTTGTTAAATGTGATGATTTTTAGTTACGTGTCAGTGGAATGTAGAGTGGCCATTGCAAAAAAAGACGACATTTACCTACATTGAAGCGTATCTAAAGTATCTATTTAACTGTCGCGTGTATACAAACTTGGTGGGAATGGGGAACTCTATAATGCATGTCCCTCATATTTATCAACATTCAACATTATCTGAATTAAAAGAGTACACTGTCAATGTATTTTGTCCTTTTCTTGAGGTCTAATAGTAAGGACATATACAGGGTGTCCCAAAAAACATGGGAATTCAGTGACGAATTTGATATCGTCTTTGTTATGAATTAGCATTGTAATACCTAATTTCAAAAGCCATAATATTATTATGTCTGCTAGAGTTTATTTTATGAAAAGGGAAAAAGACTGTAAAGATGTGTCTATAATGTCTCCGCAAGATGAACAGGGAAGACGGACAAGTTTACTCGTTTGTATACTGCAATTTTCTTATTTTACTAAGTACAACTGTATGTAGTCAAAACATAAACAAACAAATTTTGAACATAGCAGACGAAACTCTTACAGATTACAGCTTTCTCAGTAGGTATCACTATACTAAATCAAAGAATTATTTGAAAAGACGATATCAAATTCATCACTGAATTCCCATGTTTATTGGGACACCCTGTACAACACCATTTTGTATTATTTTTTTTCAGAGTTTGGGTGAATCTGAAGGTGGTAGTTTAGACAGACAACATTCCCCAGATGGAACAGACAACAGTTCTAATATTGTCCTCAGTAAAGTTGAACAAGTTTAGACAACATTCTCCAGATGGAACAGACAACAATTCTAATAATGTCCTCAGTAAAGTTGAACAAGTTTAGACAACATTATCCAAATCAGAGTTGAGGCATGAATAATGCATGAGAATGCTCATTGAACAAGTTAAAAACATTTTAGTCGTGTTCATGATAAATTGAACATTGACAACAAAAGCTGGAATATTTTAAAAGTTAAATGTTTTCTTATTTGTCATCCATATGTGAGGTTTCTATGAAAGCACAAGTAAACAAAACTTAGTAATTTTTTATTAATAACAACAAAAAACTTTAATTTCAACTTGAAAATTTCAGCGACTGAACTTATTCCACTTTATTTTTTTGACCTCTGTATTTTTGTCTGAATCTCAAATTTGACCTTATTATGTGAAACAAAAAATCTTATCATTATATAAGAAAATCTTATCATTATGTAAGAAAATCTTATCATTATATAAGAAAATCTTATCATTATATAAGAAAATCTTATCATTATATAAGAAAATCTTATCATTATATAAGAAAAGCTACTTCTCTAAAAAATTAATATTGTAAATAAAAATTCAATTTTATGTATCTAGATATATTTTTCTGTTTAATTGATGTTAAAAAATAACAAAAACGAAAGCAGTGATAAAAGATGTTTTAATAAATGTAAACATAATTGGAAAATTTAAATGCATCGATAGTGAAAATAATTCTTCAAGAATAAATTCATATTCTGAGTAAATCCTGAAATTTAGAAGCAATCATATATGTTTAAATTAAGCCGAATAAATGTAAAATATATTAATGTTTCAAAGCCCTGTAAATTATTCAACTCTATGTATTGTTCTAAAAAAGTGTAAAAAAATACTGGAAATTTTTAACATGTTTTGTTGTAAACTAAATATGATTTTTAAATCTTATAAATCTTGAAATCTAAAATCTATATTCTGTCACTGAACTGGACAGCAGGAGACATCACTGGCACAACTGTGTGACCTCGTAGCTCCTGTGCAAGAGAAAAGCAGGTTTATCCAGTTATATATTAGAAAATCAAAACATTTTTCTTCTTCTCAAAAGCTCTTCAATAAGGGGAGTTAAGATTGAAAATATGTAGATTTCAATATTACGTGAAATTTACTTTAGCTTGACTTGAAAACTTTATAATTTAAGCTTTACCTACAGAATTTGAAAACTGTGCCAAAATTTCTAAATAAAAAACGTAAAGAAAGCTAAAAGGGGGAAGGGGGTTCTAGACAAATATAATTAATTATATGGCATGCATGAAGAATAATATTATATAAATTAAAATATAGATTTTAAAATCTCAAATTTGTTTTTATTTCTTACTTAAGATTGTTCTATACATAGAATGTATTATGCTTTTAGGGCGCTTCGCGCCCATCTTCTATTCCAATTGTGAACATGTTCTCTTTTTGTGAATTGTAAAAAATAAAATCGCGGGTTTAAAAACAGACAACGAATTTTCAAAATTTTCAAAATTTACAAAAATAAAAACTTTTAGCACATTTTTTTTGATTTTGGTCATTCATAAATGTTCCATGTGGTCACGCGAGGTACCACAAGAAATTTGGACCCGATTGTATACATATAGATGTATGTACTCGTGATTTAACGTATGTACTTATTTCTATGTTCTATTACAAGTGTAAAATAAACTTATGTACTTGACTATGTACTGCTGCAAGTGTAAAATAAAAATAATGTACTTTTCTCTGCACTTTTACAAGTGTAAAATAAACTAATGTAATTGTACTCTGTACTGTTACACTTACAAGTGTAAAATAATTAATGTACTTTATTCTGTACTGTTACAAGTGTAAAATAAACTAATGCTCAATATCGTATTTCAAGTTAAGGTTGAACAATAGAAAAGAATAATTATGTGTTATTTCGGAGCCAATTTTCCTTGAATTTCATAGAGAAAAAATGAGAGAATACGAGGGGCATGTCCGAACCACAGAGGTATCGTCGTTTTATCAGCTTAAAATATGTGTTTGGCTCTGACGGTTTCCTCAATTGTATCTGCAACAGATACGCACAATTCAGTTTTGGAGAGAACCCATGCAATTGAAGATAAACATGGATCAGATAATACTTCAGGGGACCCTTGTGAATCAGATGTGACACTCAACCAATGGCAAGTCATATATTTCGAAATTTTCTAAAATTAAAATGTTGTTCCAGGGTAAGAGAAAATTAGAATGGGTATTGAACTTCAAACCAATTAATTGATTCCGCACTAGAATTAATTTTTATTATTATTTAGACATTATTTTTCTTGATGTTGCATTGATAATTTTAATCAAAAACATAATTTAATGACTGATAAAACTCAGTAGTAAGATTATATACATAAATTGGATAATTGTAAGCCTGGCAAATTAAATGAAGAATGGATTTGGTTTAAATAAATGATATTTACACGCATAATGAATAAGCAAGAAAATACTTTATTTAGATTTAATTGTTCAAGTTTTTTGTAAAAATCCCATCTTAAATAATTAAATTAAGTATCGAGTTCATATTGATGTCAGTAAGTCGATTATTGAGTTAACTTTGATTGCATACTAGCGACATCTTTGGTTTAGTTTGTAAACTATTGTTTTTTTTTATGGTTAAATATTTGAGTTTCGCGGATTTTCAGTTTTTAATTTCGCGGATTTTCAGATTTCAATGTTCTTCTTACGTGCGAGACTTATTGAAATATGAAATTAGAAAAAAAGTAAATAATTAAAATATCAGTGGCCGAATTTTAAGAATTTGAGCCGTGGTTTAAATTTAAGCCGCGGCTTAATTATGATTGGTTTCACTTAAAATTGTACCAAATGTTTCAAGATTTAAGCCGGCGCTCAATTTAAACCGGGTTTTGGCGGATTTAAGCCGCGACTTAAATTCTTTAAATTCGGCCTCTGGAGATCTAGGGGAAAGATTTAATTTTAAAAAAGGTTTAGAAAATTAATTTTGAAAAAATGGTTTAAATTACCTTATATCTGATCCTACATGACCCCCAACATTGACATTAACCATTTAGATAGAAATATTTAAATACTTCTAAAAGAAAATAAAAGCTTCGAAACATATTTAGATTAAAACGGAGTTTCAAAGGAAATGGTTTTTAAATTGATAACCAAAATAACAATTTAAGTTTGTATTTCAGTCAGAAAAAGCGATGGGCAATAGCTAGATTTGTTTTACAGAAACTTTAAATATTTTTAGACTTTTGAAAGGTGTTACAACAATGAATTATCAAATATGCAAATTTGTTATCCTAGGGGAAAATATTAGGCAAAAACAAACCAAAAACGATCATTTTTGCCTTGTAATTTCTTATGGGGTAACAGAAAAAAATAATAAATATACTGAACAAAAATAAAAACCACTTGAAAGAAAACCTAATTTAATTTAATTGCGCTATGAATAAGGAATGGATCCAAAAATTATTTAGAAGAAAGGTTATATTTCAATTTTACATATAACGTGAGCTTCATAATTTGAAATTATTCAAATTAAAGCTAATTTGTAACCTAAGATAAACAATTAGAGATCATATTTTATCTGACAAAGTTGATTATTTTTGGTAATTTATCCAATTTTTGTTAAAAATATGAAGCATAGATTTTGTTCTTAAACTATTATTTAAATTATATCAAATATTTAAATAACAAACCCTCTTTCACCCCTCTCCCCCACAAAATAAAAACCCACCTCACTTCAGTAAACAGAGCTGAAAACTTTAGAATGCTATTTCTGCTGGGGTAGTTTATAGCCAGGTTTGATGTCCAAATATGACAAATGATACATCTTTGGAAACCTCTTGTGCTATACTTTTAGAATCTGCAAAAAAAATGCAAATTTGCAATAATTGAGATTTTGTTGCAAAATAAAGTTATATAGTAAAAATTTTTGAAGAAAAATGTGCAAAAAAATGATGAAATATACATTTTTGTAAAGCACTAGACCATGCCATTTCAAATATGCAAAATAGTTTGCAAAATTTTAAATAACCTAGTGTGTAATCAAGAAAAACCAAAAATATATTTCCTTATGCCATAGGCTTTCCAAAAAGCTAAAAATTATGCAAATCTTACAATTGAAAATGGGTCAAAACAAAGCGTTAGTTTGCTACAAGAAAAAGTAGTCATTCAGACAGTGTGCCTGAGGATTCAGGCAGTTAGTATAAAATCCCGGTTTTAGCCGGCCTAAAGGGAGGGCTTTGGGTATTTAGGAAAAGTCAGAAAATTTTAACAGCCTTAGACCAATACTTTTTGAGTTATGTATAAAAATTGCCCCCCCCCCCCACTAGCAGGATTACGGTTAAAAGTTAGATTTGAGTTTACGGATTTGTAGTTTTTAATTTAGGGGATTTTCAGTTTTCAAATATGCTTTTATCATCCAGGATCATTTTGAGTGAAATGTGTTTAAAATAGTTGTTTATAAGGTCACTATTTTCATTTTCTAAATATATTTAAATTTTTAAGCTATTGGTAAGACAATTTAGTTAATGCAACATGATATACACATGGACTTATTGGAGCATTGTAACAATAATTTAATTTCATCTAAAATAATCTTTTAGCTTTTTAATTTAAAATCATGACTATTTTGTAATCTGAGATGTACAATTTTTGTAGCAAATATCCAATAATTCATAATTTTCAATTTTTCACATATTCCAGATTGATGCTTGGCTTAGAAAACTTTTCTTTTTGATGGGACACTAGGCAATCTCGTTTTCTAAACTTAAACAAGAAGATTTAGAATATTTTGTAATCTAGTGTACCATGTCATGACGTCACTTAATATGTATTATTATTTATTCATGTATAATAATCTGAAAATAATTATTATTATCCAAGCTCTGTTTGCAACCTTGGGGGGGGGGGGGAGATTTTTCAAATTTCAAGTTTACGGTTTTTGATCAAACAAAATTCTGGATTGAAATTTCAAAAGTTTGCGACATCAGGTTACAAAGATATATGGTGTAAGACAATTATAATTTGTGTTAAGTAATCAGTTCCTTTATCCACCATAGGTACAAATTCATAGATACTTTTAAATAATGAATTTTGCCGTTTTTATTTGCATAATTTTATTTAAGTGGGGAAGGGGGGCGGG
>NW_019396641.1:95550-110676 GCF_000591075.1 Eurytemora carolleeae | reverse complement strand
TTTTGCGCAAATTGCGCAAAAATAATTGCGCAAAACTAAAATTTCGTTTCATGCGCAACTTTCGCAAAAAATATTTCCGGTTTTGCGCAAATTGCGCAAAATAAATAGCGCAAAACCGCGCAAAACTCATTGCGTTTCATGCGCAAAAATAGCGCAAAAGTTCGCAAAAATAAAATTTGCGCGAAAATTGCGCAAATTTTGCGCAAAAGATTTAGCCATTTCGTGGAAACCCTAGGTTAGGTTAAGCTCATTTCTGGGCCGAGCGCTGCGGCTAGGACAGGCCAGGGGGGGCGAGAACTGCCACAACATGTCTGGGCCAAGCGCTGCGGCTAGCACAGGCTAGGGGGCCGAGCGCTGCGCCACATGACCAATACTAATTTGCTGAAAAATAAAAAAATGGTCATGTACAAAATTGATAGGTTCTATTTTTATGTCTAAATTTGAACTATTTTTATGTCCATTTGAATTATTTTTATGTCCATTAGAATTATTTTTATGAACATTTGAACAATTTTTTTTTGTTCTACATTTAAACAATATTTTTTTGTTCATTTTAACTATTTTTTTGTTCATTTCAACAATTTATTTTTTTTCCCATTTGAACTATTTTTAGGTTCATTTGAACTATTTTTTTGTCCATTTGAAGTATTGTTTTGTTCATTTCAACTATTTTTATATCCATATGAACTATTTTTATGTTCATTTGAAATATTTTTATGCTTATTTGAACTATTTTTTTGTATTTCATATATAATATTAAGTTCAAATAAACAATAATTCAAATGAACTGAAAATAGTTCAAATGAGCATTAAAAAAACTCTTTTGAACTATTGTTCATTTCAACTATTCATGTGGTACCACGTGCAGTAGTTCAAACGAACAATAGTTCAAGTGTACAATAGTTCAAACGGGAGTAGTTCAAATGGGATAGCATCGTTTAATAACACAATCCAGAAAGGTACACTTTCCTGTAACACATATTTTAATGTTTAATTTTAATTCTGAATTAGTTTTGTCAAAACATGAATTCAGAGAGAAATGCCATAAAAAAGTAGAATTATGTATATGGAAAACAAGTAAAATTATGTATATGTATGTATATATATATGGAAAACAAGACTGTTAATTTATATTTGTTTTGTTTAAATTGTTTTGGGAATCTTTTATTAACAAAAATATAAATTTGTTTGAAAAATATACGCTAAAAACATAATAATAATGAGTTTGGGATGTGAGGGATTAGGGAGGCTAGGTGGTATTGTCCTAAATATTAGTTTTCGAAAACTTACATATTATTTTCAATTCTCTGTGCTCATTTGTTAAATGTATATATTTTAGAGGAAATGGCAGAAATTATGGATGAAGGCAATGTTTCCATTAAAGAAAAAATCTCCACTGATGAGGATTCTTGTTCTGTAAACGTAACGAAAGAAGATGTAAAAGATGAAACTTGTGGTATGGGTAAACATTTTTTACATATACTTGTTTAGGATAATTGATTTTTAACTTTTTTAGAACTTATAAATCTATATTCTTTGCTCGTCTGTTTGTATCTAATAAACGCAAAACGGCTGAACCCTGGGGCCTCACAAGAACCTGTGAAAGGTTTATGAATGATCAAAATTTCCATAAAATTTTGATAATCCATAATTTTTTTATGAAATCCGCGAAGCTTTTTAGTTTTTTTACGATGTAGGATTAGAGAAAGTGTTTAAATTGAAATAGAAGATGGGCGGAAAACGCCCTAAAAGCCTTTTGAATCTAAAAACTTTAACCGTAATTGACGGTATTTTCAGATATTTATTTTTAAAAATTTTAAACCATTTTAGATACTTAAGGTTAATATTTTATTTATTCTCTTTTTTAATTTTTCATGTGAAGTTGTCAAGATTGAAGAAGTTTCCCTTTTCCCTCATCAAAAAAGACTTAAAATGAGTAAGCTGAGAGATAAAAGCGGTAAAAGTTATCCTTGTGGGAAATGTGATTATGTGGCAACTCAGTCAAGTAATTTAAAGACACATATTCGAAGTAAACATGAAGGAGTGAGATATCCATGTGATCAGTGTGAATATCTTGCTACTAAAGTACAAAGTCTTAAGAAACATATTAAAAATATTCATGAAGGAGTAAAATATCCGTGTTGCCAGTGTATGTATGCTGCAACCGACCCAAGTATTCTAAGGAATCATATTAAAGCTAAACATGAAGGAGTGAGATATCACTGTGATCAGTGTGAATATGTTGCTACTAGTGTACAGAATCTGAAGTTACATGTTGCATCTAAACATGAAGGAGTGCGATATCCATGCAAGCAATGTGATCACGCTGCCACTACAGTAAGTAATCTGAAGATACACATTGAAATTAAACATGAACGAGTTAGATATCCCTGTAATCAGTGTGAATACGTTGCTACTCAAGGAGGTGTTCTTAAGATACATATTCAAAATAAACATGAAGGAGTGAGATTTCCGTGCAGCCAGTGTATGTATACTGCAAGTGAACCAAGTACTCTTAGGAGACATATTAAAACTAAACATGAAGGAGTAAGATATCCTTGCGATCAATGTGATTACGCTGCCACTAGAGCAAGAAGTCTGAAAAAACATATTGAATCTAAACATGAAGGAGTAAGATATCCATGCAAGCAATGTGAGTATGCTGCCACTACACCAGGTGATCTGAAGATACATCATGAAAGTAAACACGAAGGAGTAAGATATCTTTGCGATCAATGTGAATACTTTGCCATTAACGCAAGTATATTGAGGACACACATTAAATCTAAACATGAAGGAGTTAGATATCCATGTTCTCATTGTGAATACGCTGGCACTAGAGCAAGTGATCTCAAGAAACACATTAAATCTATACATGAAGAAGTGCAACTAATGTGATTATGTTGCCACTAAAGCAAGAATTCTGATATGAAAGAATGAAATATCCCTGCGATCAGTGTGAATACGTTGCCACCAAATCCTGTCAGATAAAACTCACCAAAAAAGAAAACATGATAATTAACAAGGGCTTTGCATTGTAAACTATGACTTCTCTTCTATTGATAAATTCTCTCATTATTGAATTAATCTTTTTTTCTGAGCTGTGAACTTTTGAATGGTGGATATCTGGATTAATGCTTGATCCACACTTTTTCTTAATCTCGACGCTTGTATAAAGAAATCCAAGTTTTCAGCTCTGATTGCATTTTTTTGATATCAAAACCCAACTGTGTTCACCCGCTCCCCTCATTATTCTATTTTCTTAAGTAATATTTTTATCATTTTAAAATTTTTCAGGAAACTTTTTCTCTGACAAATTTTATCCTTGAAAAAATAGAAATTAAAAATATTTTTTTTAAATTTTATGAAATAACAATTATCATGCTAAACTTTTATGGAAAGATATTTGTATAATTCTATATAAACCTTTTTTTTAAAAATATTTTTATAAATATTTTTGACCAAACTGTTTACAACAATTTTGTTGTCATTGGAAATGCAGAACAAATAAATCATGTCTGCAGTGAATTTTTTTTTTAGATAGAATGGAAAAGACTGAAAACAATGAGTTTGATAGACAGTGATGTTCTAAATAAACAGGAATAATAATATAAATTGATCCAACTTTAGTAATATTTTTTCATGAAGTAATAGTCACAGAATAGTCCTAGTCCTGACATTTACCAAATTTGGTCTGCCATTTTTGTGATATAATTACCAGAGATGTTGTATTCAATAAATGGAAGTTTAAACAAATTTCTTACTATCTATGGTATTACTAAGAGCATAAAAATGTCAGTTCTGAGAGTCGTATTTTTTGCTTCCCCCCCCCCCCCATTTGAAATAATTATTTATTCAAATTTACAACCACAAAAATAGTGTTTTTATAGGTTGACTCAGCACAACTTCGAAGAACTTTGCTTGCAAAGAAACTTTTTGGAGAACGGGCGAACAATGAACATTTTGGTGCCCTAAAAGGGTCAATTACAAGGGTCCTCACTGAGTTGAAATACTTAAAGCCCATATCAAGTATTTCTGTTATATTGTTTTCATAAAACAGATTCGCTTTCTAAAGGGGAAACACAAAATTGTTATTGGGGGAAAAATTTTGATATTTTCCCCCAAAAAGGTTTTGCATTGTTTCCTGAGTGAGCCAAAAGTAGCAGAAAAATATTTCTCCATTTCCCCCTTTTTTCCTTTCCTCTTTTTCCCATTGCTTTTTTCCCTTTTCCCCTACCCTATGAGGGAAAAATGATTTTTATTCCCCTGAGAGTTTTTCTGACATATTGTAGAATACTGAGATGGAAGAAATAAGAAAATGATAATGAATAAGATGGTCAAAGACAGTAATAACCCAATCAATAAATTTTGTCTCTTTAACCCCCCCGGCATCACAGTTTTCCTTCCTTTTTTACCTTTTCCCACTCCATTTTTTCATTCCTATTTTCATTTTTATTTTACATGATGATATTAACAGATTTTAGCCTGTGGTTTCTAAGCAGATGTCATATTCCTTTTCCAATTTTGGGCTCATCTCTTAAAACCCTCCGGCATCCCCTCCTTTTTTAGCTTTTCCCTTTTCATTTTCCATTTTCCCCTTTCATTTTCCATTTTCCCCTTTCATTTTCCCTTTTTTCCTTTTTTCCTTTCTATTTTCTTTCCTATTTTCATTTTCATTTCCCAACCCCCTATTAAAGCAAACTAAAAAATATTTACACCTCTGCTTTTGCTTTTCATAAAAATCTATGCATTGATTGTCTGGGCACCGCTGAATCTAGATCAAGACGGGGGGGGGGGGGTTATATGTGGAGAATTGTGCTTTAGGCTCGAAGGGGGGCATAGTAGAAACAGTCAGTGTCACCCAGAGTCTAGCTTACCATTTTCTCCCAGACTGGTTCTACCCACATCCACCTGATATGATTTACCTGGTTTACAGTCAGTTGGTTTATCCTCAGTCTTTCTCCTTCTTTCCCCGCATTTTGGTTTTAATTTTTAAAATGCTTGACCCTTAACATTCCACAATATCTTTTTGGCATTTACGTCTTTTTTATCAGTTTGAGTTTTTGTTTCTTCATTTATCCATACAACATATTTACTGTACATATTTCAGAAAGAATGGCAGAAATTATGGAAGAAGATAAAGTTACCCGTAAAGAAGAAATCTCTACTGCAGAGGACACATGTACTGTATTTGTAGTGGGAGAAGATGTAAAAGAGGAAATTACAGAAAATCAAGGTATGGTTGAACATTATATACATATTCATATACATATACAAATACATATTAAGAATGAAATTAAGGAAATTGATACTTAGCATTTAAAAATAAAAAAATAAAAAATAAGATTATTTAAATTTGTTTATTTTGGTATTAAATTAGATTGATTAGTCCGTTTTTGAGGCATTTTAGTGGTGGGACGTTTCCATGTTGATGTGTTTCCATAGCACCCATTACCTTCCATATTAAAGATCAGATTAAGTTTCAAGGGTACTGTTGTGAATCAAACATGCCCCTCACTTGAATTTACAACAACAGTCCCTTTAATTTTAGGATTTAAAAAAAAATTTAAGAGAAAATATGCCTTACTTGTGTTTGATATTTTATTGATTCTCTTTTTAATTTTTCAGGTGAAGTTGTCAAGATTGAAGTAGATCCCCTTTTCTCTGAAGAAAAGAGACTGAAAAAGAAGAAACTCAGAGAAAAAAGAGATACAAGTTAACCCTGTGAAGAATGTGATTATGTTGTCACTAGAGCGGGTGATCTGAAGAAGCACATTGAGTCTATACATGAAGGAGTGAGATATCCATGTTTACAATGCGTGTATGCTGCAACTACAGCACGTAGTCTTAAGAGACATGTTGAAATAAAACATGGAGAAGTAAGATATCCATGTTTACAATGCGTGTATGCTGCAACTACAGCAGGTTATCTAAAGAAACATGTTGAAATAAAACATGAAGGAGTAAGATATCCCTGCAATCAATGTGATCACGTTGCCACTAGAGCAGGCAATCTGAAGACGCATATTGAATCTAAACATGAAGGAGTAAGATATCCTTGCTCTCATTGTGAATACACTGCCACTACAGCAGGTGATTTGAAGACACACATTAAATCTAAACATGAAGGAGTGCGATATCCCTGCAATCAATGTGATCACGTTGCCACTAGAGCATGTGATCTAAAGACGCATATTGAATCTAAACATGAAGGAGTGCAATATCACTGCGATCAATGTGATCACGTTGCCACTAGAGCAGGTGATCTGAAGACGCATATTGAATCTAAACATGAAGGAGTGAGATATCCATGCGACCAATGTGATCACGCTGCCACTACAGCAAGATCTCTGAAGAAACATATTGAAAATAAGCATGAAGGAGTGAGATATCCATGCGACCAATGTGATCACGCTGCCACTACAGCAAGATGTCTGAAGAGACATATTGAATCTAAACATGAAGGAGTGAGATATCCATGTTCTCATTGTGAATATGCTGCCAATCAAGCAGGTGATTTAAGGAAACACATTAAATCTAAACATGAAGGAGTGAGATATCCCTGCGATCAGTGTGATTATCTTGCTACTAAACCATATAATCTCAAAAGACACATTCTAAGTAGACACGAAGAAGTAAAATACTCTTGTTAGCAGTGAGATTTTACCTCTACCAAGCAGTATAGCATTTGAAAATCCAAAAATAAAGGTTTGAGATATTATTTTAATCAGCGTGAGCTCACTGCCACCACAGCAGGTAGTATAAAGACACATATTATAAATAAACATTGAGAAGTGAGATATACAGTTTAAATATCATGTCATTTAAAAACACATCAAAAGAAGAAACATTTATTAATAAGTACTTTGCACTGTAAACTGTAAATTGTCTATTCTCTCGTTTATTTTGGTTTTTCCTTGTTTATCTTTTATTTCAAGCAGAAAATGGGAAATTAAAAAAAAAATGGCGGGAAATAAAATTTGGAATTTTTAAAAGCTTTTGAATATAACATGTATTGTACAATTTACATATTTCAGAGAGAATGGCAGAAATTATGGAAGAAGATAAAGAAAAGATAAAGAAATCTCTACTGTAAAGGATGTACTGTCTATGACGCGGAAGAAGATATAAAAGAGGAAAATACAGAAAATCAAGGTATGTTTAAACATTTTTTACATGTATTTTTTAGGATGATCGATTTTTGACTTTTTAAGAACTTTGGGCTCATATTCTAAAAACGGTTACCAAAACTGACTGCATTTTCAGATATTATTAAAATTTTAAACCATGTGAGATACTTTAGGTTATTTTATTTTATTAATTCTCTTTTTGAATTTTTCAGGTGAAATTGTCAAGATTGAAGAAGATCCTCTTTTCTCTGAACAAAAGATACTAAAAAAGAGGAAGCTGACAGATAAAAGAGATAAAAGTTATGCCTGTGGAAAATGTGATTATGTGGCAACTCAATTATGTCATTTGAAGACACACACCGACCAAGCTTATATTTGCTTGATACACTTCTAAAAGAGGTTTTTCAAATGCCGAGTCGTCATTAATAAGAATATTGATGACTTCAAGAAGGCCAAAAATGCGAGACCATATTTAGTTGTGCCATAGCTGATTCTAGTTTGATCGAGCCTGAACACTGTACTGAACAGTAATTGGACCTGTTTGTTTTGAGGTTTGACCTCCTGTATCCTTGAGGCTGTTAGCACAGCCTCAACAGTTTGATATTCTCTTCTTACAGAACATTCTGTACTTCCTCTTTAGAGTTAAAAAACGTTAAACTTTTTGGAGTAACAGAGTTGAGGATTATTATTTAGTGGAAGTAATTAACTTTTGAGTGAAAGTTGTAAACTTTTGAGTTACAGGCTTTGAGGGCGCTTCACGCCCATCTTCTTTTTCAACTTTTAATTGTGGCTCTATCGGCGAGCATTTTCTCTTAGTTAAATATAAAACTATGGAAAAAAATTCGCGGACTTCAAAATTTATTTTAATATTCGTTCAAAAATCAAAAAATTTTGAACACACATTTTTAATATCCCAAGCATCCTAAACCTTTCCATGGGGAATTTGAGGTCCCACCAAACAGTTGTAGCCGTTTTGACATTTATTGGATACAAGCTATAATCAGTGTAAATCATTGTTTGCAGTTCTAGCTTTGTATTTAATTTAATTCAAAGCCTATTTAGCTTAGAAATATTCCAGAAAGAATGGCCGAAATTATAGAAGAAGATACCATTAAAGAAAAAATCGCTACTGTAGAGGATACATGTACTGTATTTGTTTTGGGAGAAGATGTAAAAGAGGAAAGTACAGAAATTCAAGGTATTGTAAAACATTTTATAGATATATATACATATATTTATTAAGATTGGTCGATTTTTAAAGTTTTTTAGAAGTTCAAGCCTTTAAACCCAAAAAATCATTACCGAAAAAATGTACAAACTGATATACGGCAAAAAATACAGATTTTTTTTAGATTCGGCCAAAATTTTCATTTATGGTCTTAAAAATCAGTTTTTTATCAACAATTTCATAATTTCTGAATTCAGTATTTTCATACAGATCTCTTGATACCCATATCATGTATTTTAAAGAATTTTTTACATGCATGAATTTTTGAACTAATGATTTTTTTTAATTAAGAATGATTGATTTTTTATGTTTTTTTATAAGTTAAGGCTCATAGATCTAAAATTCTTAAAATCGGCTTCTGGTTGACACTTTCAAATTGAAAAAAAAATCGTCTTTCATAAAATAAAAGTTAATATTCCAAATTTTACGAAAGGAAATGCATCTTTCAACCAACTTTTCTATTTTACCGTAGGAACACCCACTCCCCACTTGCTCTTTAAAATTCTTTTCTAAATTGTCTTAACCTGTCCTTTTTTACTCACCCTGTATATTTTTATTAACTAGCCCCACCCTGTTTCTTCCAACAATTGATAGTTGTTTATATTTTTGCTTACAATAATCTTGTATTTTTTCCCCCATGCATTTGTAAACTAACCATGAATTTAATAAAAAACAGCTAGTGGGATAGTTTATTCACTAATTAAAGGGACTGTGTATAGACATAATTTCACGTAACCCTAATTTAATAGAGTGGAGTTTAAAATTTTGAACCCTTAACAGATTGATTTGATTGGATAATAAATCGGTTGAAGAAATATTATCAAAAACTTAAAATCAACATTTACCAAGTTTTTATATAAAACTAGGATAGTTTATTCACTAATTAAAGGGACTGTGTGTAGACGTAATTTCAAGTAACTCTCAATTGATAGAATTATATTTCCGATTCAAAATTGTACCTTAAGAGCTTTTTTTGATTAATAAATAGTTAGATATTCAAAGTTTTATTTTCAAAATACTGATTATTCAAATTTGTGGGTTCTCTCCTAAATTGCTCGTTTCTTGGTTTAGAAACAATGCAGAAATTATAAAGCACGACATTATCTTCCGCATTCTAGATCAGATTAAGGTTTCAAGGTTGCCGTTGTGAATCAGACATGATCCAAAGTTTAAATGCAGAGTCACTTGAAATTACAAGGACAGTCACTTTTAAAAAAAAATTCAAGTTAAAATTTGCGATACTTGAGATTAATATTTTATTAATTATATTTTTTAATTTCCAGATGAAGTTGTCAAGATTGAAGTAGATCCCCTTTTCCCTGAACAAAAGAGGATTAAAAGGAGGAAACTGAGAGATAAAAGAGATAAACGTTATTCCTGTGGAGAATGTGATTATGTGGCAACTAAATCCAGTCATTTGAAGACACATATTAAAAAAAAACATGAAGGAGTGAGGTATCCCTGCGATCAGTGTGAGTACCTTGCTACTGAAGTATGCTATTTAAAGAATCACATTGAAAATAAACATGAAGGAGTAAGATATCCATGCAATCAATGTGAGTACGCTGCAACTACACCAGGTAGTCTGAAGTTACATATTGAAAATAAACATGAAGGAATAAGATATCCTTGCTCTCATTGTGAATACGCTGCCACTCAAGCAGGTAATCTGAAGATACACATTGAATCTAAACATGAAGGAGTAAGATATCCATGCATTCAATGCGAGTACGCTTCAACTACAGCAAGTGAGCTGAAGAAACACATTAAATCTAAACATGAAGGAGTGAGATATCCATGTGATCAATGTGAATACGCTGCCACTACACTTAGAAATCTTAAAGTACATATTGAAAAAATACATGAAGGAGTGAGATATCCATGTGATCAATGCGAGTACGCTGCCACTACAGCCAGTAGTCTTAAGATGCATATTAAAAGTATTCATGATGGAGTGAGATATCCCTGTGATCAGTGTGAATACGCTGCCACTAGAGAAGGTGATCTGAAGAGACACATTGAGTCTAGACATAAATGAGTAAGATATATGCGTTTGCCAGTGTATATATGCTGCAACTGACCCAAGAAGTCTTAGGAGACATACTATAATTATTCATGAAGGAGTGAGATATCCCTGTCATTTAAAAACACTCAAAAAAAGAAAGTGCTATCCACCATTCTAAAGTTCCTAGCTCAGATTACTCTTAGATCAAATTCCTATTAGATCAAAAGGTTCATAGATCAGATTCCTAAACAGGGCTTTTAGAGCTCAAAACTTTAGAATGGGATATCCTTATTCCCGATCGCTTAATCTGAGTATCCAATGTAAAAAATATTTAAAATAATGAAAAACTTGCCTTTTAATTTGTAAATTTTATTTTTTTTCCTCCACCATTTGAAATCATTTCATAAATGAGGACCCCCTATGGTTGCCTCCCAGGGGGGGTCATGCACCTCGTGCGCCCCTGATCCCATCATTAAAAAATATACATATAAATACCCTGGCCGCAGTGCTCGGCCATGAAATTGTCTAATTCAAATACATATTTTGATGAAGTGGGNAATACCCTTAATCCTTATGGACTGTATTTTTCCTGTTTAATCAATAAATTTATTGGTTAAGTCCTTTAAAACCTACACATACAAGATTACAGCTAAAAAGATAGGTCATAAGACCACGATAGTCCTCCAAAGAACATCCTATATCTATAGCTGAAATGTACTGTAGTCTCTGTGTTATTATACTTTTATTGAAAAGATAATTGGCAGCCCATATATACTTAACTATATTATATACTTTACTATATTATATACTCTGAGGCTCACATATAATTATCTAATGGGGGTGCTGGTGGGTCGGGTTGCTCGTTTTTTCTAAGGTCACTTAGAGGGTAAAGGAGCCCCTATCGTTATAAATAAATAAATTGAGAAGAAAATTGTCAGCCCATATATACTTAACTATATTAGACTAGGCTTTTAGGGCGCTTCATGTTCATATTCTTTTTAACTTTCAATTATTACTGGGCTCTAGCGTTTATAGAAAAATATAAAAAAATTGCAAAATAATTTCGTGGATTTTATCAAATTCTAAGCATCCATAAACCTTTCCTGGGGTCATGTGAGGTCCCACAAAAAATGTATTGCCGTTTTGACGTTTATTTGATACAAAAAAAAACAAGTAGACCGTCATGCTAAATATATTCATTTATTTAGGTTTGAAACATAACTATTGTACAATGTACATATTTCAGAGAGAATGGCAGAAATTATGGAAGAAGATAAAGTTACCATTAAAGAAGAAATCTCTACTGTAGATGATACATATACTGTATTTGTAGTGGGAGAAGATGTAAAACAGGAAAGTACAGAAAATCAAGGTATGGGTAAACATTTTCTACATAGATCATTTTTAGGATAATCAATTTCTTCCTTTTTTTAGAACTTTGGGCTCATAAATCACAATTAACTTTATTTACAGATATTATTAAAAATTTTAAACCGTGTGAGATACTTTAGGTTAGTTTAATATTTTATTAATTCTCTTCTTGAATTTTTCAGGTGAAATTGTCAAGATTGAAGAAGATCCCCTTGTCTCTGAACAAAAGAGACTAAAAAAGAGGAAGCTGGCAGATATAAGAGATATCAGTTATCCCTGTAGAAAATGTGATTATGTGGCAACTCAATCAGGTCATTTGAAGACACATATTCGAAGTAAACATGAAGGAGTTAAATATCCTTGTTCTCATTGTGAATACGCTGCCACTACAGAGACATATTAAAAATAAGCATGAAGGAGTGAGATATCCTTGCGATCAATTCAAATATGCTGCAACTGAACCATGTAGTCTGAAGAAACATATTGAAAATAAGCATGAAGGAGTAAGGTATCCCTGTAATCAGTGTGAATACACTGCAACTGGTGTACAGCGTCTGGAGTTACACATTAAATCTAAACATGAAGGAGTAAGATATCCTTGCAACCAATGTGAATACGCTGCAACTGACCAAAAATATCTAAAGATTCATATAAAAAATAAACATGAAGGAGTGAGATATCCTTGCAATCAATGTGATTACTTTGCTACTGGTGTACAGAGTCTAAAGTTACACATTGAATCTAAACACGAAGGAGTTAGGTATACATGTGATCAATGTGAGTACGCTGCCACTACAGCAGGTAATCTGAAGAAACATATTGAAAGTAAGCATGAAGGAGTGAGGTATCCCTGTGATCAATGTGAGTACACTGCAACTACAGAGGGTAATCTGAAGAAACATATTGAAAGTAAGCATGAAGGAGTGAGGTATCCCTGTGATCAGTGTGAACACGTTTTTACTAGTGCACACAGTCTGAAGCTACACATTGAATCTAAACATGAAGGAGTGAGATATCCCCGTGACCTGTGCAACTACGTGGCCAACAAAGCAATAAATCTGAAGGTACACATTGAGAGTAAGCACCAAGGGGTTAGATATCCTTGTGGCCAGTGTATGTATGCTGCAACTCATCCAAGTAATCTGAAAAAACACACTGAAAAAAAACATCAAGGAGTGAGATATCCTTGCGATCTGTGTGAATACGTTGCTTCTGAAGTACAGAGTCTGAAGGTGCACATTGAATCTAAATATGAAGGAGTAAGATATCCATGCGATCAATGTGAGTATGCTGCCATTACAGCAAGTTATCTGAAGATTCATATCCAAAAAAAACATGAAGGAGTGAGATATCCCTGTGATCAATGTGAATACATTGCTGCTAGTGTACAGCGTCTCAAGTTACATATTGAATCTAAGCATAAAGGAGTAAGATATCAATGCGACCAATGTGAGTATACTGCCAAAACAGTATTTGTTCTGAATAGACATGTTAAAAATAAACATGAAGGGGTGAGATATCCAAATATGCAAATACGCTGCAACTACAACCAGTAGGCTGAAGATACATATTGAAAATATTCATGAAGGAGTGAGATATCCCTGTGATCAGTGTGAATATGTTGCAACTCTATCCTGTCATTTAAAAACACATCAAAAAAGGAAACACATTAATTAAGAAAGGCTTTGCAGTGTAAACTTCAAACTATTACTTCCTTACTATCAATTAGTCTTCTTTTTGAAGAATTTAATATATTAATCCAACCGTGTTCCCCTCATTATTCTTATTCTCTTAAATGTACCGAACCTATCTCACGGGGCATCCAGGAGACCCCCCTGGATGAAGGGGGATGAGATTAGTGCAATAAGGAGGAAGAAAAATAGATGGAGTTAATCTTTTATTTGAAGTAGAGCGAGTATTTAATCCTGAGGGGGGGAAGGGGGAATGCCAAGAGAAATAGGACACCCTTTAGAATCGTGGAATTTAATATTTTCTGTTAGAATATTTTTTTTATATCTAAACAAAAATACATATGTTTGCTTAATTAAAAACTATAGTTATATTCCCTTCAATATTGGAACATTAGTATTGAACATCTTTAGAAACCATGTAATTTAATTAAGGATTTTATGGATATATTGTTACTTTGTTTTTGAGAAACCCTTGGCTTTCTAATGAAAAACCTCTCAGATAGATAAATATTTGTTTAAAAAAAAGTAATGTTTGATTTGAAGTATGTAAGTATTTATTTAAGTATTGGAGTTTTGGAAGTTTTGTTAATGGTGTTGAATGATTGCCATTGATATTTCAGCAAAACTAGTTTTTTTTTCAACAGTAAAAATTTGATCAACAAACTGCTTCCCTCAAGTCTCAGTGTGGTATCTATAAAGGTGTTTTGCAGTTAGGCTTGTTCTGATCAAATGGCAAAGTTAAGTTTAAAAATGTTTATTTACAAATAAGTTACTTCTTATTGAAAAGAAATTGTTAACAATTATTTTATAAATCGTTATTTTTTTGCTAGATTTAAGACGACATTCATAAAAAAAATCTTTATTAGTCGTTGTCATGTTAAACAAAATAAATCCTACCATTTAAAAAAAATCAATTGGTAAAGGCTGAGACATAGCCGTAACCATTTTAAGTGGATTTGCCCTTTTAAGATATAACATTCTTCAAATTCATGACACAATAATAGCTTAGGTTTAAAAACTTTAAAAGAATAGAAAAACATTTAAATTTAATAAATATTAGTTTATATTATTTGTTATTTTGCTGTAAAATGTGGACCAATGCCCCTTTTTATTTAATTTAGTCAGACCAATGTCCACTTTCACCTCACTGTGAAGGGGTCTATATAATTTCATCTCTGAGCCTTATGGGATTGGACATGAAAGTACATTTTGTGGCGGAAAATACAATTTCTGTGTCATTGTGAACTTTGGCAAGTTTTTTGTGTTCATGGGGTCTTTAAAGATGTAAATATCCTTAATTAATATTTTTTGGGACACCCTGTATGATCCAATGGTATCCAGTGAAAATTTGAGAGTTTCTGAAGAAAATCAGGGGGGGGGATGCTGATGAAAATGACCAACATTTTGAGAAAAAACTAAATGTTCATAAACCTTGGAAAAAGGACAACTAGTTATATTATTTACTTCTCTTGCCTGGGTTGGTTTATTCAGAAAATTGTAACCATTGACTTTAAAAAACTATAAACAAAATTGAATAAAAAATGTTTTTGGGGAAAACTATAGTTTTAGCTAAACTAACTTTAAAAAAATCAACATTTTTTTATAAACAAATAATTTTATTGAACCAACATTATTACTGACAAATTGTTCAGTAAGAAAACAGACCAATTAGATAAAAAATGAATGATGCTTTTGAGAACA
>NW_019396641.1:46143-95439 GCF_000591075.1 Eurytemora carolleeae | reverse complement strand
TTTTTTTTCAGAAATCCTGAACATTGAAAGTTTATTAGAATTCTTCAAATTCCACACTGGGCGGGGAAGAGAAGGTTCAGGGATTTCTGTAGAGATTGAATCTTGATTGTAGTTTCCAAAACGTGATAGAATATAATCAGAACCTTAAAACTTATTTAATTCAGGATTCAAGTCACAGATTTTATCACTAATTAGATCATTCATGTTAACTGTTTAGAATAGAACTTTGTCTAGTGTCACTGTTTATTAGAATTCACAGATTTGATTCATTCAGGCCTGAAATAAAAAGGTTTACGTTTATTTTCACTTGGGTTCAGCATTCAGTCTAGCCTCCTCAGCTGCTACTTCAAGGGACTGAACAACATCTAGATCAGATTCTCGATGAACAACGACGACACTACGAACACTTCTATTCGTTGTTCTCATGACCTTCTCGTTCACGTCCTCCGAGGTCTCAACAGATCGAACTCTTGCAATTCTCCAAATCGGTTCCCCAAGACGGTTTTCAGAATCTGACTTGAGGAAAATCACAACATCGCCAACATTTAACTGCTCATTGGTCTTTTTCCATTTACTATGCTGGGGAATAAAATCAATCAACTTCTCAGATTTCCAAATCTTCCACCAAACTTCATATACACGGTCCATCTGCTCAATTAACCTCGATGGAGAAGACACCGTCGCAAATCCTCCTAAAGCGCGACGATTATTCCTTCCTAATAAAAGACGATTGGGGGTAATTAGATCAAGATGATCTAAATTATCGACTCGAGAACCAAGACAGATAGGTAAATTGTTCAGTTCAGAAGAAATCCAGGCAAAGCAGGTTTCCAAAGATAATATATCAAGCTTCAAACCCTTGTACACTTTAGACATCAGGTTTTTTATTTCTCGAATAGATCGTTCCACCATACCGTGGGCATTATGACCACCGACAGGACACGTACTGAACTTGATTCCGACTTGATGTTTAGCAGTGAGATTATCCTTGATATCCATGATAGATATTTCCATATTTTTACAAGCTGACATTAGTTGGCTGCCCTCATCGATTCTCAATTCTGTAGGATGTCCATATCTTGCAGCAAAACGAGTGTAAGCTTGAAGAAAGGCTGGAGTAGAATAGTTTTGCATCACATGGATAGATATTGCGCAACTACCAGGATCCTTAAAAACAACTCCATAAATCTTGACTGTAGATCTGTGTTGGTGTTCACAAATTGCGATGAGAGGTCCAAACAAGTCCACTTGGCAGCAGTAGAACACAGGCGCGATTGTAAGACGAGACTGATGAATTTTTCCCATCTCGACTTCAATTAACTTCGATCGGTAACGAATACAGGGTCGACAAGCCTTGACGACCTCTGTAGCTAGATCTCGACCTCTGAGGATAAAAGCCAAGCCTCGTGATTCCAGTAAACTAGCAGTAGCTGATTTATGATGAGAAATCGATTCATGCGAGTGAAGCATCACAGAATAACCAACGGGACTGTAACGATCGACGATAGGACAAACGAAGGACAGAGGAGTTAAGTCGAACATAGTATCTTCAGGTGAACAAATCTCCTGGCTGTCGAGAATCCTACCCACATAGTGAAGAATACCATTCTTGATTACAGATGCATCTTTATATTCCTTCTCCGGAGAAAATTTTAGAACCTCTTGCATAGCCTTGTAGTAGAAATGATTCTCTGCTTTATGAACATCAGCTTGTACCAGTTCAACACAGCAACCAGGTTTACTCAGATTAACGAAACTCAGATTTTCGAGGGTTTCAAAAGTTTCATTCTCACCTTCAAAGGTTCTCATCTCAAGCTCAAAAGTTTCTGTCTCAGACTCAAAAGTTTCCACCTCAGACTCAAAAGTTTCCACCTCAGACTCAAAAGTTTCCACCTTAGACTCAAAAGTTTCCACCTTAGACTCAAAAGTTTCCACCTCACTTAGCCAACAGGAACAATAGTCTTCTTGAAAAATAGTATTATCCAGGAAAGAGGGCGGAGCAGCAGGGAACCAGACTGGTTTCCAATCTTTCTTGACGAGAGACAAGAACTTTAAAACGTATCCCATAATCCTAACAGATTTCTCCCAACTGAACTTGTTGGGATCCACCAGGTAGAGACTGAACCGGTACCTCTCAGAGACCTTCGGAACCAGGTCAGCAAGATCGTTGTACATGAAAAAATGTTTCAATTCCTGAGAAGCTAGACGTTTTTCCTCAGATGAAAGATTTACTTCGTTGATGGTTTTGACAGGCATATCAGAGACAGGGAGATTCATCCAACCTTTACCATTCTGCCATTCCGAACCAGGACCAATATCATTGACGTGAGCATGGCGAGTCCCTAGATCCGCAATGTTGAGGCTACCATCTATGTGGTACCATTGATTCACATCTGTAAATCTTCTTATCTCAATCACAGAGTTTCTCACCGCGGTGTCCAGGGGGCGCTCGCCGTGGCTCAACCAGTGTAAGACGATGGTCGAGTCAGTCACATACATAGAATCACGAAATTTGGAACCCAGATTATATTTAACAGTATGACCAAGAGAAGCGGACATCACAGCAGCCCTCAACTCAGCTCTAGGAACAGTTTCATATCTGACAATTTTGCTCTTTGCAGTGTATTATTGACAGCTAAAACCTCCAGAAAGTAGAGGAACTCTGGCATGAACACAGGTGGCAGCAATACTTTTAGATGCATCAGATGAAATTAAAAGACTTATATTCAGTGATGCAGCATCAGGAGGTATCACGGTCCTTCTGAACTTAACTTCTCTTAATTCTTGAATATCATGAAGGTTTTGAACCCACTTCTCCAGGTAAGAATCAGGTACAGTATCATCCCAACCCAGAGATTCCAAGCAGAGGTCATGGAGGTCAAGTTTGAAACGTGAGGTCACAGGTGTGGCCAAACCAATCGGATCGAAAATTCCAGCAACTTTTCCTAGTAGATTTCGACGGGTAAAATTACGTTTTAAGGCATCAGAATAATCCCCTATCACAAACTCAGGTAGAACTCCCCGCTTAGATTTTCCAAAATATAATTCCTTTATATCCAGACAAATATAATCTTCCACAGGAGCCCACAACAACCCAACCAAACCCACATGTACACCATCAGAAGAAACAGCATCATCAGGAGGGGAATCAACGAATGTATATGCTTTAGCTTTTAAACCAGCACGCTCTAGAACCTTCTCAAGTTGATCTGCAGCAGCATGGGCAGCTTCAAGATCGACGTCGACATGGAGTAGATCATCAACGTAACCTTCATCTCTCAGGACAACAGCTCCAGCAGCTAGCTCAGGAAACTTCTCAATCGTGTTTTCAGCGAGTTTCTCGAATCCTGCATGTAACTGATTCCCAGAGGATCTCACCCCATAGATTAAAGTCTTTATAATCATCACAATAACAGGATTTTCAGGATTCAAGTCTTCCTTCCACAGAAATTGTTGATAACGGTAGCACGACGGGTCCAGATCCACTCCATTGTAGGCCATCGTAACATCACAAGTAAAAGCTCCTTCTCCGCTCCGGAACCGTAGAACAGAATTAGCAATTGTTGCAAGTTGATTAACACCCTTAGCAAGGATGTTATTTAAAGATTCTCCTCCAGGTGTTTTGCTAGACGCATCAAATACAGGACGACAAGGAGTTGAGATTGAACTAGATTTCCACACAGGTCTCCAGGGAATCACGTATCCAGAGTCAACATTACTCCGGACTAGTTCTTGATCTTCTGCACTTAACTCTGATAAAGGAACAATAAACCCTCTTGATCTCAGTTTCTCATGAGCTGCGAGAACATCTAATTTAGCTTGTTCATTTTTTAACAAACTTTTTATCTGAGAATCAAGAATCCTCTCCGCAGTATATCTATTAGGCTTCAGATTTACTCCAGGATCCGCCATGAACGGAAGCTTCGCTACAAGATGACATTTTGTCTCGTCAAATATCACAGATTGCTCTATAACATATTGCTCTTGTTCTTCACGTAGAGATGCAGACTCCAAAGTTTCTCCTTGTTTACATTTAGCACAGTTCCTGCATCTAACACATCGATAAGTAACTTCACTTCCAACCAGCTCAGCCTCAGCAAACCTCGAGGCTGATTGACGGAGGCTGTAGATTGAATTATCTACATTCCAATCAGCAGGAATGATCCAGTCGTCCAGATCTCCATGTTTATCGCAGTGAACAGATAAACATTCTTCCACGGAAGGCTCATCAAGGTCCAGTAGATCCTCCAGAACAACATCCACAAGCAGGTCATCATCTTCATGCTCTACCGGATGGTAGAGGTGTTTAAGAGTGCAGGAGTGATCTCGGAAAGCTCGAGCCTCAGCTGTAAAGAACGAATTTGCTCCCAAGAATCCAACCATGTCTGCAGCATATCTCCAAGCAGGATGAGGCCCACCCAGAACAGTTAATTCTCCACGAGGAGCTTTAATCTTAGATTTAAATATACCGAGACCACAGGGGAGGATACAAATCAACTCAGGAAAGTGTTTCTGATACCGGATCCCGATTATTATATCCACCTCGACTCCTCCAATTCTATCAACAACAGGGGGAAGAGGTTAACCATTCGGCTCAGCCGCAGCATACTCAGAACTAATTTGTTTCCAAGCCTTAGCAATATTCCAGAGAGGAAAGGGTGTTGTAACATGAGGCATTCTCAAACCAGTAATTAAAGCTTTCTTACCAGGGGCAGCAAGTTCAAGAAGAAATTGTTCGTCACCTCCTTCAAGCATTACAGTTTTCCCACCAGCAACATTCATCGTAGTTGGTCCCTCTCTTACACAGGTACTGTTAAGTATATTTGCCGCGCGATCCGACAGCGCGCTCCCCAGACAACCAGAATCGTAGAAGAGAAGAAGAGAACGTTCATTCGCAATTACCTCCTGTAGCATGAAGATAGAAGGCTCATGAACATCGTCGACAACATCCTTATCAGCCTCACCAAGGTTGATTCGAGCTTTAGGAATACTCAGGTTGTAATTCTGAGGAGTGTTGAAAAAGAAACAAACTCCAGGTTTAATTTGATTCCGATCCAAAGCCTTGATGAAATCTCCTTGTTTCTTTTTATTTTCTGCTTTGTGCCATTTACATAGAGTAAAATGGTACTGTTTAGTCCGTGCTCTTTTTTGCACAAACATCCACATTACAAACCCACTCAGACTGACAATTTACTGCGCGATTCTTCTCCCAGCGCTCACGATCAGAGAAATCAATTCTACAATCCAGTCTTAAACATCGAAAACAGGTTTGCATTTTGATGGCAATTTTAACACGTTCAGTTTGAATAGAAGCTTTGTGATAATCTTCACAGTAGAAAGCATGAGTGTGTTGACCATTACATGAACCACAGGGTCTCATTTCTGGAGAGGTATAACTTGAGGTTACTCTCACAACATTCTGATTCTTGCTTATTCCAGAGTTGGGTTTATTTTTAGATTTTCCAGCTCCAGGGGTAGCTGTAGCACTGAAGGTTTTAGTTTTAGCACCTGGGGCTTTAGCTGAGCTCGGAGCAGGTTTCACTTCAACCTTGCTCCGAGGATATTTATCATTATCCACCCCACAATCCATTATGTACGTGTGATTGAAGGTGAAAATAGCCACAACCTCCTCCAGGTATTCAAGAAGAGTTTCAAAGACGACTTTCTTGTGAGCCCTTCCTCCAGGTAATTGTTTCCTCAATCTTTTAATGAACTTTTGAAGAATTTCATGGGGCAATTTCTCTTGAAGCTCAGCGATGATTGGATGATTATACAAGGTTTCATAAACACCATGCTTCTGACTGAGGTTAGTGAGATGATTTAGCTGACTCTTAACCTCGACAGCCCATTTTCTCTTCTTTTCGTTACTTCCGGTGCAGGGTCCAAGACGACGGAGGTCCTCCACAAGATTGAAGATTAAATCGCTGACGATCCCAAAATTTTCTCTTAGGTGGTCAAATATATCATCTACAGAGGTCATGTGNTCTTTACTTCCTGTGCAGGGTCCAAGACGACAGAGTTCGTCCACAAGATTGAAGATTAAATCGCTGACGATCCCAAAATTTTCTCTTAGGTGGTCAAATATTTCATCTACAGAGGTCATGTGCCGACACGCAGACTTAGCTGTGCCGGTCAAACTCGTTCTCAGTAGTATACGGAGCTGCTCAGCTCTAGACGGAGCTTTCACAAAAATATATTCATCCCATTCTTCCTTAAAACTGTAGTAATCAGTTTTATCTGAACTATCTCCAGAAAAGTGTGGGCATTTAATATCAGAATTTTTACCACTCTGCTCTCCTGTTATACCATACTCTTCTCTCAGGTTCTGAAAATCTTTGTCGAGGTCAACCTCCTTAGCCTCCATGGTGGTGTAGACATCCACAAGCTTCTCACCTTCTCTGAGCATGTTGCATTCATCCGCATACACAATTAATTTATCTGCATTCTTCTTAACGATAGCCAATTCTTTTTGTGCACGCTTTATTCTGTCCTGCAAGTTTTTAAACTCCACTTGATTTGAAGGTTGATCAAGAGACAAAGCTTCCAGGGTATCAATCATCTGCCTCATCTGGTCGACAGTAGATTCTGTATATTTCTCAACCCGTGCAGATTTAGCCTGATTAGAAGTAGCACTGCTAGCTGACGATGTATTCAAGGACGCGGGAGCTGGTGTGTTACCTCTAGACTCGATAACTTTTAGTTCTTTGATGGCAAGCTTCACAAAACTAACAAACCCTGCTCGTGCAATCACTCCTGCATCCTTTATTTCCTTGCTGATTTCCTGCTCCGTCGCGTTCATAGAGTCAACCTGGGCCTTCAATAGCTTATCCTTCATATCCTTGGCCTGGTTGATCAAACTGGGGAGCTCAGAATCTGCAATCTCCGATGGAACTAAATCTTCAAATTCTTCAGAGTAGACGGTATTACAGAGGATATATATTTTTAACTGTTCTTCGTACTGGTTTGGAGCAGCTCCGGTAGGAAGATCCACAGGTTGCTCCATATTGATAATATCTTGGATTATGTCTTTTACAATCGGAGACACATCATGGTACTCCTCATCAGACGAGACCACAGAATTAGGAACAACAGTATCCGTACTATCACGATCCTCCTCCTCCTCAGTTACACTCCAGGATGACAAACCCAGAGCATCAGAAGTTCTATCAGAATCAGATCTGTTTTCAGTTCTGCGCAGTAGGATACTATCTTTAGCTAAAGGAAGACGAGTATCAATGTCGTCGTCCGAGTAAGAACGGTGTATATCTGCTACAACAATTCGATCGCTGTCATGTCCATCAGATATAGCATTGAGCCTCGTCCTAGTTTGGGATCGAGTCCGACGATCAGATAATCTAGAAACTGGACGTCCTCTATTAGCTTGAGTTTTATTGCTTTTGAACAGATTCCCAGGTATAGCTGTATTAGGAATCTCTCCGCTTGCTAACACAGGTTCCTCAGGTGTAGAGGGTATTATATCATCCTCCTCAACGGCATCCACGGCTTGTAGATTACCATCAAATCCCGCAAGAGGAACTGGACTCTGGTCTGGAAGCATAACATACTACGTGTGTGGTTTGGTAGAAGCGCTATAAGTCTATTCACCGTCCGCAAACGGGTTAAGCACCTTTTTCACTGTACTCGTAACGTTGTTTTTGAGACTTTAAAAACATAAAAGCTCACTCATATCTATAAATCTTTACTTTTTAAATTAAAAACTTTCTTTCTTTTGAATTCTCAATAAGATAAAGAATTTTATATAAAACAGCTCATGATTAACATTTCACATGGCTTGATAAGATTAAAAGAATATATAGGGTTATATAATTCAGAACATTGATTCTTTAGTATAAGGATAAATAATCAAGAATTTTAGAAACGTTTTTCCCTGCTTATCTTTTATTTCAAGCAGAAAATGGAAAATTGAAACAAAATTAACAATTGTGGGAAATAAATTTGGAATTTTTAAAATGTATTTGGCAATTTTTACCTCATACCCTTGACTCGGTTTTGTGGGGGGGGGGGTATTAGATTTCTTTTTCCAATTACCATTAATTTATTTTGGACTGTTGTTGCGTTACAACATTTTCCAGGGGCAACGTTTCCCAATTTTAGGTGGACACCCTTTCCCCTACTGGTTACAGCCTTAGGGGTTATAAGTATAAAGGATAAATCAAGGAACTAAAAGTGTGAAATAAGGAATAATTTAATATTTTTTGAACATATATGACGATTGATTAAAGATCTGAACAAAATTAGTTTTGCTTCTTCAGATACCCAGGCATAAGGGAAATTTCTCAGATACCCAGGTATTTGGGAAATTTATAAAATATTTCAAATACACCACCATCAGATTCCAGTGCTATGGAAACGCCTCAACACGGAAACCTCTCAACACGGAAATGCCTCAAAAAAAAGCAGAAACCCCTCAAAAACCGTTTTTTTGAGACGTTTCCGCAATTTCTGCAAGAAAAACGGAAATCCCTCAAAACCCAGTTTTTGAGGGGTTTCCTCTTTATTTTGAGTCGTTTCCTAAAATTTTTGAGGGGTTTCCGCTTTTCACCTGACAATTATTTTTGAGGAATTTCCCAATATTTTTGAGGGGTTTCCGTATTTTAAAAACTTGATTTAGTTGAGGTGTTTCCACTTTTTTTGAGGCGTTTCCGTTTTTTTGAGGTGTTTCCGTTTTTTTTTTGGAGGCGTTTCCGTTTTTTTGAAAATAAGTTTTTAAACTTTATTTTGTTGCGGCATTTCCTCTTTTTTTTGAGACGTTTTCTGTTTTTTGAGGCGTTTTCGTTTTTTGAAAAAACTTTTAAAACTTTATTTTGTTGAGGCGTTTCCTCTTTTTTTGAGGCGTTTCCATAAAATTTTTTAAGCATTTCCGTATTTTTATAAACTTCATTTAATTGAGGTTTTTTCTATTTTTTTTGAGACGTTTCCGCAAAATATTGGAGGTTTTTTCGTATTTTTGAAAACTTCATTTAGTTGAGGTCTTAACTCTTTTTATTTTGATGAGTTTTTTGTTTAAAAAAAAAATTTCAAAGCTTCAATTATTAGAGTCGATTTCTCTTTTTCCTTACGGGTTTCCAGAATTTTTGGAGGAGTTTGTCTTTTTAGATAACTTCTTAAATTCATTATAGAGGAGACTTATCAGAAAATTTCGTTTCTGTTTTTTCTATAAAGGCTTTTAAAGCATAAAGTTGAGACATTTCCGCACATTTTTCCGAACAGTTTAGAGGAGTTTCCAAAATTTATTTTAAAAAAATTGAAATTTCATTTTAATTTTTCAAAAAAATTGTACAACATTTTTTTATTCTTGTACTATGGCGCATTTCTGATTAAGAGAAGAAAAAAAATCGTCGAATTTTTTCGGAAATTTCAAATGTTTCCTACAAGTTTTAACCACTTTAGCCAGCCATTTTCATATTTATATAAACTAGAAATTCAATTCTTTCTAGACTTAGAGGGCGCTTCGCGCCCATCTCCTAAATTAATTGTGAACATGTTCTCTTTGTGTACATCGTAAAACAAAACAAAAATAATTCGCGGATTTTCACAAAAAATTTCGTGGATTTTCAAAATTTTAAAAAATTTAATGACGATCGAATTTTGATGGAGACAAATATTTGAAATTTTGATCTCCCATATACCCAGGCATTTGGGAAATTTCCGAAATGTCCCAAATTTCTTTAAGAATCCGATTTTAAAATTTTTCCCAAATACCGGGGTTTCTGGGAAATTTCCCAAATGTCTGGGTTTTTGCAAAATTCCTATTTTTGACTATAATTGCTGTCACTCCCTTCCGAAAGTTTGGAACAAGGATTTTATGAATATCTTTGTAACCAATGTGATTAATATACAACTAAAACTCTCGCTTTGAAGATTCACATTCAGATCCTCATTCTTTCAGCACTTGGTCTTAATTTTAAATATACTTATTTCTCATTTTACCATAAGATGCTTTAACCTCAACAACCCTTTCTTGGCGTTTACTTCTTTTTATTATATCAGTGTAAATATTTGTTTGCAGTTCTATTTATTTATTTATTTTATTTTACAAGACGTTTTACCCTTAAAAAGTATAACATTTTGTGTACCTATTTCAGAGAGAATGGCAGAAAGTATGGAAGAAGATATAGTAACCATCAAAGAAGAAATCTCTACTGTAGATGATATATGTACTGTGTATGTAGCGGAAGAAAATATAAAAGAGTAAAGGACAGAAAATCAAGGTATGGGTAAACATTTTCTACATTTATTTTTTTAGGATGATCGATTTTTGATTTTTTTAAGAACTTTGGGCTCATAAATATAAGAATTGTTATTATTACAACATTGACTGCATTTTCAGATATTATTTAAAATTTTAAACCATTTAAGATACTTGAGTTTAATATAATATTTTAATTATTCTCTTTTTTAATTTTTCAGGCAAAGTTGTCAAGATTGAAGTAGATTCCCTTTACCCTTGAACAAAAGAGACTTAAAAAGAGTAAACTTAGAGATAAAAGAGATAAAATTTATTCGTGTGGAGAATGTGATTATGTGGCAATTGAATCCAGTAATTTGAAGACACATATTCGAAATAAACATGAAAGAGTTAGATATTTTTGCGATCAATGTGAATACGCTGCCACTGAACCAATTAGCCTGAAGATACATATTGAAAATAAGCATGAAGGAGTGATGTATCCCTGTGATCAATGTGAATACGTTGTTACTGGTGTACAGAGTCTAAAATTACACATTGAATCTAAACACAAAGGAGTGAAGTATCCATGTGATCAATGTGAGTACACTGCAACTACAGAGGGTAATCTGAAGAAACATATTGAAAGTAAGCATGAAGGGGTGAGGTATTCCTGTGATCAGTGTGAACACGTTTTTACTAGTGCACAAAGTCTGAAGCTACACATTGAATCTAAACATAAAGGAGTAAGATATCCCTGTAACCTTTGCAACTACGTGGCCAACCAAGCAATAAATCTGAAGGTACACATTAAGAGTAAGCACCAAGGGGTTAGATATCCCTGTGGCCAGTGTATGTATCCCGCAACTCATCCAAGTAATGTGAAGAAACACATTGAAAAAAACATCAAGGATTAAGATATCCTTGCGATCAGTGTGAATACGTTGCTACTGAAGTACATAATCTGAAGTTGCACATTGATTCTAAACATGAAGGAGTGAGGTATCCATGCGATCATTGTGATTACGCTGCCACTCAAGCATGTGTTCTGAAGAAACACATTTAAAATAAACATGAAGGAGTGAGATATCCTTGTTTACAATGTGTGTATGCTGCAACAGCAGCAAGTGATCTGAAGAAACACATTAAATCTAAACATGAAGGAGTGAGATATCTGTGCGATCAATGTGAATTTTCTGCAGCCAACCCAGGTAGTCTGAGGAGACATACAAAAACTAAGCATGAAGAACTGAGGTATCCCTGCGATCAGTATGAATATCTTTCCACCCAATCCTGTTATTTAAAAGCACATCAAAAAAGGAAACATTAATGAAGAAGTAGTTTGCATTGCATTTGATAATTCCAGAGGGGACGTCTCCAAATTTATACCATGAAGATAGGGAATAAACACATGTTTTTGAAATCAATGTGATTTATATAAAACTAAAACTCATGCTTTAAATATTCACATTCAGATCAGGAAACTAATGTTAAAAGGAAACATGAGAAATCAAACAAAATGTCAGTGATACATAGATAATATTATTTTGAAAATAAAATTTCGCTTATAGTGTGCGGGTCAGTTCAGGGATATGCTTGAAGATATGACGTCATATGTGGATTGGAGGAGTAGTGGGTTTTTGATCTTTTTTCTGATTGTTTATTTTCTAAATCAAAACCCAACTTGTATTTTTATCTTTCTATATTTTTGCATAACATTTTTGTCTGTTCCTGTTCCTGTATGCCACCCTGTACCCGTGACTCCTCCCGTGATGTTCCATAACTGATTTCTTAACTGGTTCCCAGACAGAAATGCTACTGCAAACCAAGAGAGGTCTGTCATCAGGTTCCAAATGAGGTTTACAATAGTATACCCAGGAAGCAATGTACTCAAGTTAAAATAGAAACCAAATGTAGAGTAAATGAAGATGTGGAGTTGGTAAAAAATGGTTAAAGTTGCTGAATTGTTCAGCACTTCCATTCCTCTCCCCCAATTTGTAATAAATAACGTAGTAAATCCTATAATTATAAAATTGAACAGTTTTTTCTAAAGAATGTTCATTTAGTCATAACGAACGTATTCATCTAATAAAATCGAATTTTGCAGCAACGACCTACTCCATGCATTACATGAAGCTAGAGCAGGCACTGACGACTTTTGCGCGACATATCAATTAATAAGCTGGGGATTTGAGTAACCCAACTTTTAAAAAAGGGGCAAGCTCAATTCACGATTAATTTTAGGGTACTCTTGAAGTATTAATCTGAGGCTCTGAGCCATAATATAGAGGATAACGTCATTTTTTATGTCTTAAAAAGTGTTTAATTCTGTTAAATTTTCCATTGTTTCTGAAGCAAGACATTCACAAGTTTCTTTTGCAGGAAAGCATATCTAATTCTTACTTTGACAGACAGAGCTTTTAAGTAAACCGTAGTTTGTCAGAAATTACGTCTACATTCCCTTTATGCAATAAAAATAAAGATTTGTCCTTTTTCCTTATATTCCCTTTCTTAATCTCCGTATTCTTACTTGTTCAGTATCCGTGAACAAAAAAGAAATTGAGTCTTTGCCACAAACTAAAATTTTCTAATGTTTTCAATCTGATAATATCAACCTATGATGTATTTTAAAATTAAATTGAAATTTCCATTTGTTCTAATTTGTCTGAGAGTGAATGATACATTTGGTGTGATTTAATCTTCCTCTAAACAGAATTTGTTCGAGGTGACATTAATACTTCTCTCCGACCTGGTTCATATATTAATACTTCTCTCCGACCTGGTTCATATATTAATACTTCTCTCCGACCTGGTTCATATATTTATCAAAAAATCTTAAAAATCTTTTAACATTTTGATTAAAGAAATTTTGCACTTTATAGGTCCAGGTTTCTTCATACGTTGGAAAATGACATTATTTATCATGCAATGTGAAAAAAGTTACTGTACTGATAGGAATATGCTAAAAGAAAAAGGTTTTTAGACATTAAATCAAATAGCAAGTGAAATATATGTAAAGTGGATTTGTAGAAACGTTTTAATGTGTTTAAATTAAATCGGTTTAAAATAGCTTTGTTTCAAACTGTAAAATATAATTTGTTATAAAACAGAGTTTTAATGGTTAATGTTCTAACGTCTTAGATAAGTTTAATTTCAAACGATTATTATTTGGAGTTTTTTAACGGAGTCAAATAAAACCATTGAAATAACCTTTCTAAAAGTTGTGTAATAATGGTTTATAATAAAACTTTCTGAATAAAATCGGGTTTAGGAAGCTCTTATGAATGGTGTTTATATAAACGTTTATTTTTAAACTAATGAAAACTAAATTCAAACGTTTTAAATCCGACTTTTATGTAAAAGGCTTTGCAGCAAGGCCTAAACCATCTCAATGGAAGCCCTACTAACCCGAAAACCTAAATTATCTAAAGCTTTTATAATTATATACAGGGTGTCCCACGAAACATGACAGTTGATAAATAGTATTGAATGTCGTCCACATATACTGTATTAGGATATTAAAGGCTTTTTGCAGTTCATTTCGTTAAACAAATCTTTTCCTCCAAAATATTTTACTTTGAAATCAAGTTTACTTTAATATGACTCCCATATATTATTTTTATTATTGTCTTTGGTATCAATCAACTTAACAAATTATGGAAGATGACATTCTAAACAATTCACCGACTGTCATGTTTCGTGGGACACACTGTAGGTACACATATTTTACGTATATTTACGTACAAGTTGTATGCTAAACTTTACTGTAAAGAACTTGCGTATATTTACGAATTTTTACATATTCATCATACGTCAAGCGGTATTTTTTTAGAGTGCTTAGGTTTTCCAGGAACATATATTTTTACGAATAAAAGCTTACACTTTTTAAAAATTTTCAAAAGTTTTAAGTTTATATTATTCGGTTTTTCGGTTTTTGCTTTACTTGAAAAATTGCATTTTCTTTAGAATTTAAAAGTTTGAAGCAAACCCAAACATCATATATTTCGTAAATTTCATTAAAAGTAATTTTTTAAAGTTTTTAGGTTTTTATTTTACGTATTTTTACGTATTATTGTTTTTTATTTACTTAAAAAATGGTATGGTATTTTTTTTTAAGTTAAAAAGTTTAATGCAAACCTGAAAATAGGTATATTTTCGTAAATTTTTCTTACCATGGATGTTGTCGTTCATGTGGATATTACTTAAATTCTTTTCTTAATAAATAATACTTGTGTAAGTATATATATATATTATATATTTAAAATCAATATAAAAATTGTTCTTAACAATGTTTCAATACTAGTTGCTATTATCTTTCAGTTAAACTGGTTAAATGTGGAAGCTAAACTAAAATCTATCAAGTATCACCATTAATAAAGAAATAAAGAAGAAACCTTCTAAATATAGAGAAATTTTTAATCCGGTCATTCAAAAGATTCAGGAAAAATCTAAAATTAAATAGCTATCCATGTTTCTCTTTTGGAACCTTAATTATTTCCATTCAAGGTGTAACAGCTTGACCTGCGGACTTCTGCTTGCGGAAACAAATCAGAGAATTGTCAGAAATAAGCACTTTTTGCTCTAGAAAAATGACGATATCTTCCACATGATTGATCTAAGTTTAAATTCCTGCTTTAATGGAATGTCACTTGAAATTACATTAACAGTCCCTTTAAGTTTTGCATAAAGTTTATTTTGCAATTTCAGATTTGCTCATTTTAAGTAAAATAAAGTTTTATGCAAAATTTGGCGCGTCAGTGAAAACTAGAAATTTTCACAAGATCTTTTTAAACAGAAAATAGCATCGAGCACGTTTGTTAGTGGTTAGTAGTAGCTGCTTGGATTTAGATACCCAGAAATTTTTAATTAGACTCCAGTAGAATTTCTAAACTGCCAAAGCTTCAGTTTTGCCAATCACCACTTTGTCAACTGTATCATGTGTACGAATCAAAATATTTTAGCACGAATTTACAAAACGCAAAAGTTGTTGTGACTTGTTTGAATATGTGCTTTTATCATATTCTTTGTGTATTAAGTTATGATCAGTTGGATGCATAATTTGAGAATTAAATGATTCTTTAAGCTTTATTGTGGATTTCACCTAGGGAATCCAGCGGAAAGGGGAAATTGTTTCACAAAACTTATCATTTTCGAGAGAAAAAATTTTTCGCCGAAAATTTAGCATTTTTTCACATTTCGGTCTCTCACGAATAATGCAAAAATTCGGCGAAAAATTGTTTTCGCTTTAATCTGTTTAGCAAAAAATGCAAAGTTTTCGCAAAAATAGAAATGCGAAAACCTTGTGAAAAAATACGAAAATTTCATCAAGAATTTATGAAAGTAAAGGAAGAGAAATTATTAATTATGATACTGAAACTTCTCATGCTGAGCTATCAGAGCAGATAATTCCACAGTTTTTTTTTTAACATTACATGTCCTCAGCTCCAACACTTATGGTTTTCCCGGAATTCTTTTTCAAGAAATTTCGCATTTTTTCGTGTAGTTCATTTTCGCGAAAGAATGCGAATTTTCGCAAAAATGTTTGCGAAATACGTTCGAAACTTTTCGCACTTTTTCGCGAAATTTTTTGTTCGCTAGAAACCCTAATTTGACTGTAAAGAGATTTGTTTTGATTTTTGGCTCTACGTATTAGGAGGCACCAAAGGTCATTTTGTGGGGCTCATACTATCATTGTACCCTCTTCCTCAAACTACAAATAAAATTAAAGAATTGTACAATAGTTTTTCCAAGGCTATTGATGATGAATTGAATTGAATTGAATGTGTGTTTAAGGAATCATGAATACAATTTCAAACTATTGAGAGCCGACTCAACAGTATTAATCTGTATCTCAGGATTTAAACAATTAAAAAATTAGACCATATTTTTCTGAATAAACTTATACAGAAATATTCTAGTGAACTACACATATTCCTTTAAAATTGCTAACAGAAGACAGCTGTCAATACAATGTTCAAGCACAGTAATCAATGAATAATTTTCAAGGCAATATTATATAACTAAAAAATGTATTTTTACATATGGGTTATTGTTAAATGATAGCTGGACGTTACTCTTCATAACACGCTATTGTAATTCATTTGGGAAATGAAAGTTATTTATTTTAGGTCCAGTTAAGTACATTAAAGAGAGTGACCGGCAGTGCATGGTAGTTGAACTGAAAATGTAGTATTGTGAAGAAAAAAAATTCAGAAATCATTTGAGGCATATTAAACTTTTCCAGGATGTATAATCACTGAGTTTGAGCGCATAGTCGACGTTAAAAATCATCAATTTTGAGTGGGTATGTTTTGAGAATAGGTTTTTTTTTAATTATTGAATAACAACGACAAAAAATGTAACACAAATTCTCCAGTAAACTTATTAGTTGTTTAGGAACAGATTGTGAAAATAAAAATTAACTTTTATCATCGAAAATAAGTAATCTTATTCAGTTATTAGTTCCTGTATAATCTCTCATTCTTCACAAACATTTTCTGTAGATTCTGGGAACAAATTCATTGAGAAGAAGAAATTCAACGCAATGATGAAAAAGATATAATTGATTCTAACATTGATTTATTGACAAACTTCCATTGAAAAATATGTTCCTAAACATCAAATTAGTTTAATGTAAAATCTTACATTCATTTTTCGTCGTGGTTATTTGATAATTAATACAGACCTATTCTCAAATACTCCGAGTTCACTGCACCCCGTTGCTAAGCTTGGCCTTATCTGTTCTTCTGTTCTACACTGTTCTACCCTTGGATTGACTCTGGACTTGTTTGGCTTTATTTTTAGATTGCATTTGGTATGTGCATTATTTCTCCAGCGGGGAGTAATGAACTTTAATGAGATTATGTACATAGGGAAATAAACCCTTGGTGTGTTTACAATACAGATACTATAGTAATCCTTTGTTTAACTTGAAGGTGATTTATTCCATTTGTGCAGTATGCATTTCATCTAGTACTGAAACCTTGTATGTTGCAGTTAATATGCTTGAGTACACTTTTTAGAGTTTTTATACTTTTCAGTCATATTTTTTGAACTGTGTAGTGCACAATTGCATAATGCATATTATATAAAAAGTTCTTTATCGTTATATAAAACGCAATAGTTTACAAGTTAAGGAATTTGTGAAATTTAGGTAACAAAACCTTAAGACATAAGCTGAAATAAAATAGATAACTCAATACAAATTGTTTATGAATATTTTGTTATGCGGAGATTGTTTGATAAAAGGGTTAAAAGTAATTTTATTGAAAACCAAAATAAGGGGCATGGAGACAGAATGAAGAAGGCTTAGAGTCGTTGTGAGAGTCATGGAGATTTTTTCTCGATCGCAGGACTTATATGTCATTTTGCTTATCAGGAGGCACAACATTAAATGTTTATGTTACAGTACTAACGTCGTGAACAATTTCTTTAATGGTTAATGAAATCGATAACGGTTGTAATTACAGAAGACAACATTAAAAACATCAAAATATGTTTTAAAAAATTTCATTTTACAAGTTTCATATGCAATTTTATGCAGAATAAAAAAGAAATTCAATATATTAATTGTTTTAAAAAAACCGTTTGGTTTTTGTTTGCAACCTTTAATTCTTTTCAAAAACAGCTAATCAAATTGTAAGCAATTAAAAATTAACATTTTTAAAAAACCCCTGTTTCGTTAATAGAACTTTGCCCTGCACCCCCTTCCTCTCATCTCCATATTTGTTTTGTGCAGCTGACTTTCAAATACTGAAGAAGAAAGTTCCAAACCGTGATTTAGGCCCAAACTTGACACTAAGTGTCAGTTTTTGGGCCAAAACAACAAAAAATTTTTTTAACTATGTTCAGTGAAACGCTTAATAACAAAAACATAGAAAGAATTCATCTAATGTCGTATTCTTTACTTTCTGATAATGGAATCTTGCAGATATTTAGTTTTTTAATGAAATAATTATATGGAACTCTTTAAAACTGTTCCAGCATATTGATGGTTATTTATTTATTTTTGCAAATACTGAAATTTACGTAATATAGTATAAAACTCATTGAAAAATTGTCAAGATCACATTTGATAAATTCTTCTGATGTATTCGTTATTAAGGGTTTCACTGTAGCATATCTTTTAAATAAGTCGAGTAGAAAAAAACCTCTGTATATATTTAAAGAAAATAGCCAACGCTACATTTTTAATAAACCAAAAATGTTGACATGGAAATGGATATATTTTTGATAATTAATGATTTCATTTTGAAATATAACGCATCTTTTAAGCAAATTAACACTTTGAGCACAAAACATCTTTTGTGGTTTAGAGACATTTCACAAATTTGAATCACTTTTCCAAATGGTAATAAACTCTTTATGTCCAAAATTCAAATTTTTGAACTGTACGAAAATGAAAAACCTTTTACTATTTTGGGATGGTAAGATTATTTTTATATGAAAATTAAAGGATTTATCAAAGATATAATTTAAAAGAGGAAGTTAATAATGATTTTATGAACAGTTTAGTTCTGTTTCCAGCAAGCTGGGACTTTTGATCACAATTTGGCCTAGGAGCAAAAATGTTTCCTTTTTCTCTTTACTTTTTTGTTGGCGCCAGCATTTTAAATCAAAAAGTAAATTTTAGACCAAAACGAAACTAAGTTAACAATAGGCCATTTTTATGAAAGAAAGCTCAAATGTTTGCTTTTTTGTGCAACATCTTTGCACTTTTTGCAATCATTTGCATACTTCATTTTGCGCAAAATTGCGCTCTTACGCTTTGCGTTATTTCGCGCAACAAATATGGTCATTTCGCGGAAACTCTATTTTTTAGTTATAATGTAATTTACAATTCGGTACTATGTGTAAAATAAGGAGAACTGTGTCATCATGCCAGAGTATCATTGTGAATGAATATGCCACTTTAAAAATGTTGGGTCACTTGAATTATGTTTACAGTTCCTTAAAGTTAAAGGGAGCTTTTAAGAAAAATGAAGAAAAAATAAAAAGTTAATTACAAAATTAACCAAAAAGAAAAACTAAAATTAAGAAAGTTTAAATGAAATTTAAAAAAATGTAAATTAAACTTATGAGAAAGGGAAATAAAAGAAAATGAAAAACAGAAAAAATATAATTGGACAGATTAATGAATAAGGAGAATAAAAACTAAATAAAATCTTGTTACAGATGCAGAAGAAAAATAAGCATGAATAAAAGAATAAGAAAGACAACAGGAAAGACTGATCCTCCTAAAAAGTAAGTTTATAACCTAAATAAAACTGAAAATATTACAAACATTTTGCTTTTATTTTACACTTCAACATCCGGATAAATAGAATAAAAACATCTCAAAATGTAGAATATCTAACAAGTTTAACTTTCACTATCTTCATCATACATCTAACTGTAAACTGCAAAGAGAGGTTCACAAAAGTTTACATTTATTTTACACTTTTCTCTAAAACTGTCTAACAGACTTGTTAGAAATTAAAATTATAATCACACTTGCAATTAAAATCAAATATACAAATTTCTCTCAAAAATAAGAATACAAAGTAATCTTTATAATACTATGAAAATCAACACTTTTTGAAATAATATGATCATAACTGCATAATCTGGAAATAACAGTTTGAAAAATCATCATTTTTCTGGTTTCTTAAAAGGAATCTATGATAAAGCAAATTTTTTCTAGAAATTTGGAGCAATTATTTCTGTCATTTTTAAATTTTTGCACTTTTGAATTTAAATACCTCATTTTTAAAATATGAATGAATTATTAATTAATGTTATTAATTAACCACAGGGTTTTAAATATACTTACTCATCATAGCATGATAACGATGAGAGTAAATGTATTCCATTTCAATTTGTGACTGGTAAGAATGCATACACTTTCATCTATCAGGTGCTTTGATGAGTAAGTGTACTGTACATTTTTTTAATGAATCAAATATAAAATATGTTTGCTAATCAAAACTTTTGAAAACATTAATAATTATAGTACATTATTCAGTGCACATTTCTAAAAATTTGAACTGTTAATGTTTTCTTGAATAGCGCGATCACAGCGTTATTTTGGAAAAAAATTTGGTTAGCACACAAATTTATTAAAAATTGAAGAATAATTAGTTGCCATTGACGGCCGCCAGGTGGCAAAAAAGTGTTGTTGTGGTGGCGGATCCAGAAGTGGCGCTTTGTCATTCCTAATGATTGAATAATCTATTGAATAAAGCAGAGCCTGCGATTTAAAAACTTCGGCTTAAGCCGTAATTCCTCAGACCTGACTTTAAGACCCAATCTTCAACCGAACTCTGACAACAGCTTGTGTCAGGTGATTGACAGTTGCAAGATCTTTGGCTCGACTTAAGGAGTTAGGTCCAATGAAAATAAAACCAACCTTGGTTGATTTTACTGGAGAATAAGGCTAAATATTGAGAGTTGTTCTCATATAAACTCGGAATGCGCCAATTCCTACCATGAAAATCCGCCAATAAAATATTAAACCGTTTTTTTTTAACTCAATTCTGTGGAAAATAAGATGCAGCTCGAATCCAAAACCTCAAGCCTTAATTAAGGCCCAACAACAGCTTAGACCAGAGCCGTATTTTTCCGAATTTTTAAACTGCAAGCTCAGAATAAAAGTCAATTTCAAGTTGAATTTACCCTTGCATTAAGAATTTTTGATTAAAATGATAAATAATTGGGAATATTTCTATTTGCTTGGATAAACAAAACAAAAAACAACTCAATTCAATATTTGCTATATTCTATTAAATAATACTGAATTGATCTCCCACTTACGCGATTTTAAATAAAATATACAATCTTGGATTTTACAGTGTAAATTAAGACAGTCCAAACTTTTTTTTGTGGGAAAGAGCCCTTACCTACAATGCTTGATCCATAATGCACAATATTCATATTACTGCTTGATCACTTAACTCACAAACTAAAAGTGTTGACCTTTGGACTACAATGTAGGATTTAACTTAATTTAAATAAATCATGCATACAGCGGTATATACTAAAATAAAATGGCTTACTAGAAATTTAAGAGCTAGTCACTGATATGTGATGTCAACTTTTGTAGAAAATTTGACTTTTGGTGCAGTAAACATGGTTGAAATTTGATGAAACTTATCAGCATTATTTTTTTAATAATGGGAAAAAGTGACACAAAATTATTTTTTTACAGGCACGTGGGATGTGCTTTGAATTGTTGAACGTATTTTACTATTATTAATTATTAAGCATTCCAAGGCTTTAAAATTCAGTCTTTTACCATTTTCCCTAGTAACCGTAGTTCAAATTAGAATCTATAGAAAGTGTTCTTTTGCGGCCCAGGGTGTGCCCCAATTGCACCTGAAAGCTTTGAATAAATAATGTAAAGATAAAGCTTTCTGTTCTGACAAGTTTTAAGTAACATAGTATACTATACACATAACAATTATCATAAATATTTTGGAAGACTTGTTTGCACTTGGCACTAGAAAGTACTTTGTAAAAATTATCCATACTAAGGAATGTACTTCACATTATCACTTGTTGATATGAACTATGTATTAACAAGATGGTCCAATTTATAGTTTCTAACTTGTTGGGTCATATGCTGGCCAGAACCATGGCTCCTCCCAATCAAGGGCAGGAGAACTAACAATTTGCGGCATGAGCGCTGAGAACCCAATCCCAGCAAGAATGCCGCTACCCATTGCAGCAGACCCAAACATTCCTGCAACTCCAGCGTACTCTTGCTCTACACTTCTGTAAAAGTTCTTGTCTTACTAAAAAGTTTTTTGAAGTAACAACTGTTAAATCCATTAGATAAAATATGCCTTTAATTTTTTGGATTTTATGTCAAAATATTTTCTTAAAACTTCTTAATTTGATAAACCCTAATTAATTTTGCTATAAAAAGAAGTATGTCCAGACTCCAGTGAATTCTATTTCAAATGAATTCATTCCAAAAAAATAGATTCTGAAAAGTTTTTATATAAAGTGTATCAGGTAAGGTTTGTAACTCACAAAAGATTCCCATGTTCCAAAGTAAAATTGTTAAAAAAAAAATGTGAACACTAAATAATTAAACTAATTAGCTAAACCGCCTAAATCAAATTATAGATTAGTAATTCAAGATGAAAGTTAACCCTTTATTTAACAATATCTTTGAGGGACAAAGCTTTGTTCAGGTAAAAATCAAATAAATATTTTCTTCCCTTTATAATCTATTTATGTAAATTTGTCTGAATAAAATTGAATAAACAATATGAATTTCCTCCTCCTCCATTAAACGGTAGACAGATAAAACCAGATATATTCTGCAGTAAGATTTCCCCAAGGTACACTTAATCTTTTGAGAAAACCAAATTCTGCTCTACATTTATCAAATTCTGCTCTACATTTATCAAATTCTGCTCTACATTTATCAAAGCAAACAAGTATGGATTAGATTAACTTCAAGGTAAGCACATATTGTTGGCAAGAAATACCAAGTTGTTAAATGATAAGGTGGTAAGGTACCTTAAAAATTGACTTGTAAAAAAGTACTGGATTCATAAATGTACAAATAGAAAATAGTTCTCTAATAAATTTTTAAGTTTATCATTTAAATCAATTTTTATGAACTATCCAAAATTTTTGCATAGTTTTGAGAAACCCATGTAATACAAATTTTAGTTATGAGCTTAAAAAATTGTGTGTGGTATTACTATACCCTATAATTTCAATAGCTCCAAATCTGGAGTATCCAAATATTGTCCTGTACCAATTTGGCTATGTAAATTTCTAACCAAACATTTTCTTAGACTTTTTTTGATTAATCTTATTTTTGCACACAGATTTGGTTGAAACATAAAACAACTTAATCTAAACAATTTTTGGTAGTTCTTTTAGTCTCAATAGACTCAGAAAACATTTTGTAAGACATTTCTACTATTGATCTAATGAATTAAATATTGGAAATCACAATTAAACAGAACTGTAAAAACTTACTTTGTATTATGCATGAGAGAAAGGGTTGCCATAAACCCACCAGAGATAGAGAATGTCATATTCCCGAACCAATATATCCAATCCCAATAGAACAAAACAGGCCAAAGTCTTTCCACTCCACCAGGCCTGTCAAATCTTTCCATCAAAATATGAAGAACATTTTTTTTTTGAGTATGTGAAGAAATAATAATCATTAGAGTACTAATACAAGATTCCCCTTCATGAAAGAACGTCACAAGTAGGGCTGGGCAAATTCAGTCTTTTTTTAATCATTCTGTTCCATCACCTGTTCCATTCAGTTCTTAATCACAGAACGATCATCCTGTTCTGTTCCCTTCTTAGTCAAAGAAGGGTCATCCTGTTCTGTTCCATTCTTGGTGTTCTTAGTCAAAGAACGGTTCCATTAATTTTATTGGAGACCCATGAAAGGGGTCTTGGATGGTACTCCAATGATGGATGATTTTATCCAAGACTATTTTCTTCTTACAATAAACATAATATTAAGTATTGTAAATTGAAAGATGCCTGTAGTTGCAGAGTAGGAAGAAAGGTATGTAAAGAATTCTAAGAAGAACCCAGACCAGCAGCATTCTACTCGAGGGCTGGAAAAAGATATATCTACAGATAGTTATAATCCTCCTAAATCTCCCCTTAAATAGATTCTTATTATCTCCAAATAGAAAACTTTTCCAACAGTATGACATCAACAATATATCCCTCATATTTTCTATAACAGACATTTTGTATCATGAATTTAGAAATCTAAAATTGAAACCAGTTATAAGGCAGATAAGAAATATTTGTTAAAGATTTTGAATTGTGAATAAAATGGTTTTCAAAAACATATAATGTCTGAAATGTCTAATTGTTGCACTCTAAATCTTTTGCTTATTGTGATTCCCCTGGTGTATCATGTATAATGCTTTCATTGTATCAATTAGTTGTATTATCTGAACCATTAGCGGACGCAAGAAATCCTAATTTGTGATATTGGACCTTGTCCATAGGATTGTAAAACAGTAATTGTTATATTGATTTTGGCAGTATGTTCAAGATATATCAGAAAACAACAGGATGATCCCGTGCAGCATTTTGAAACCAGTTCAAAATCAAAGAATAAGCAAGTTTTAAGTTTTGCTTGAAAGTTAAAACAAATTATGTTAAATTAACCCTATCCCTGCTGGAGTACTTGTAAACCAGGATATGCTGCCTGGGGGAGGGGTCAATTTACCCCCCTCCCCCCTCTAAATCCCATGTTTGATGTCAAAATATGACAAATGATAGATCATTGGAAAGCTCTTATGCTCCACTTTAGAATTTGCATTTTTTGTGCAAATTTGCAAAAATTAAATTTTTTGCAACAGGAAAAATGTTAAAAAATGATAAGATATACATTTTTGAAAAGCCATTCACAAAGCCATTTCAAATATGCAAAAAAAAATAAAAATTTCAAATAACCTGATGTGTAATTGAGAAAAACTAAAATTGTGCAAATTTCTTTTGTTGGGGTTGTCTGCAAATAATTTGTAATTCTTTGCAAAACTTGTGCAATCTGTTTCCTTATGTCATAGGCTTTCCACAAAGCTAAAAATTATCAAAATCTGACAACTGAAAGTGGGTCTAAACTCAAAACAAAGATTTAGTTTATAACAAGAAAAAGTAGTCGTTCTGGCAATGGGCCTAAGGACTCAGGCAGTTAGTATAAAAGCCCGATTTTAGACCTAAAAGAAGGGCTGTGGTTATTTAGAAAAAGTCAGAAAATTTCAACAGCCTCAGACCAATACTTTTTGAGTTATGTAAAAAAAAATCTACATGTGGGGGGGGGTCAAATTGACTCCCCCCCCCAGCAGAAATAGGGTGCAGGTTAAATAAAGATAGATTTTATGTATACCAAAGCACCTTCATATACTGCTACATTTGCAAAGAATCAAATGAAAAACTGCTGTGATTTCACAGGTTTAAACATTCAACAAATCAATTTTAATGATTTAATTATGTTAATTGTAACTTATTTTTCTTTAGTTCTGAACCCTTCTAAAATCCTCTTTTCTTTTGGTGACTGTAGACACCGCATGCACTTAGTCTAAATACCATTTGCAACAATTTTTGCTATTACTGATTAATGATAAAACAATGAGAACTTGCTGAAACTCCCCTGTTCCACTTTCAGAGAAATGTCTCCAAACAAAATTAATTGTCCCTCTTAATTGATAAGAAACCGGGAGTTCTTATAGTATACGAGGATGGAAAAGGTTTATAACATTTTCCAGAAAATTGTATTATAAAGGTAAATAAATTCTATTTTCAATGAAGTTTATCGTTTCTGGTAATTAAGACATTTGTATTCTTGTGTTGAAGATAACAGAAATATACAATGCAAGCAATGCATGCAAATTTCGGCATTAAATACACACTCAAATTTAGCAAATGAAAACAACAAACAAACTTAGCTTTAAAACAATTACTAAAACATTCTCGTAGGAAAGAAGAGTAGAACTTTTCCATTTTTCATTATTGCTGAAACTGTTTTAAAGATGTCACTCATAAAAATATTGAATGGATCAAGAAGAGTTGCCATTTATTTAATCTGAAGAGTAGCCTAGCAAACTTTTTACTAATTAAAATGCAATATCAATTCTGCTTGCGTTACATTATTTTTTTTTAGTGGAGCCGTTTTAAGGGAGCATCATTTTTTTTCAGTGGGGTCGTTTTAAAGGAGCATCATTTTCTTAGTGGGGTCGTTTTAAGGGAGCATCATTTTTCATAGTGGGGTCGTTTTAAGGGAGCATCATTTTTCATAGTGGGGTCGTTTTAAGGGAGCATCATTTTCTCAGTGGGGTCGTTTTAAGGGAGCATCATTTTCTCAGTGGGGTCGTTTTAAGGGAGCATCATTTTTCTCAGTGGGGTCGTTTTAAGGGAGCATAATTTTTCTTAGTGGGGTCGTTTTAAGGGAGCATCATTTTTCTTAGTGGGGTCGTTTTAAGGGAGCATCATTTTTCTTAGTGGGGTCGTTTTAAGGGAGCATCATTTTCTTAGTGGGGTCGTTTTAGGGGAGCATCATTTTCTCAGTGGGGTCGTTTTAGGGGAGCATCATTTTTCATAGTGGAGCCGTTTTAAGAGTTATTTAAAGTAACCATTATGAAAAATGGCAATGCCCAATTTACAAATATACCCTGAAGGTTTGAAACCTAAATTTGATAAGTGTAAGACAACTTTGATATTCTGACTTGAAAAGTATTTTATTCTTGCAATTTTTCCATTGTTTCTTACAAGGACGAAATGCGCAGTCACTTTTGCAGAGCGACCACACATAAAGGTCAACAGGTTAAATAAACAAAACATGGATATCTCATTAATACTTGATCAGATCAGATCAGATCAGCTTCTTTTGTAATTACACTTACAGTCCCTTTTAAACACCCAACATCAGGGTTACCCACAAACAACGAGACTGTAAAGACGACCTGAAACTCAAAAAATATAATTATCTCAAGGTTAAATTGAGTCCTCTGTCTTACAAATAATCTTTTAAGGAATTATTTTACGATTTACCAAATTGAAATAAAGAAGAAGTTATGCTGCAGGCAATCTTGAACATAGTCAGACAGAAGTATAAATTTCATGCAGTTCATGGGCAGCTGTAGTACATTTGAATTTCCGAGCCGAGTCAAACTTTCCGATCCCAGTTTGTACTGTACCTAGCTCTATGGACAGAACTAGCCTGTGCAACAAGGTTGACGCGGTCAGACTTTATGCTTTATGCATATAAGTTGAATTTACTTTTACTAAAGGGGCAGAGGTGCGTAAATTGTCTCTGAAGTCTCATCCTTTGTGGGTGAACCTGTTATTAACATAGTTATTATCTGTTGATAGAATATATCTTACCCCTGGAATACATGATGGTAAAATATTTCCAATCACAGCAAATACATTGAAGGTGAGGAAACATGTGACAGAAACAAAATATTCTCGGGGTATAAAGAACCCAGAGTAGACACGCTCTATGTCTGAAAAAAAAAATCTTGTTTTTTTATGGTATTTGTATTATTTTGACTTCATGAGAACCCATATCATAACAAAACTTATCTTATAAGTAAAAATTTTTGTTTAGCTTAATTTTGAAACTTTTAAATTGCTTTGAAATAAGTCTATTAAACAAAAAAAAATGGGTTGAAAAAAATATTACCCCCTCTCCACTTTTAAGTTTAATTAAATGGCAACACATGCCATACTTAGTGACACATCACTGTATACAGTGATTAACAGACAACTCTGAAATAGGAAGACGACTTTATAGCAATACATAAGCGTATTTGATGTTGTTACAAAGCAAATAGTATTACTAGCTTCTTATTAAATCACAAATTACGGGAAATGGGTCTATTTACACTGCACCATTGCCGTATCTCATTCATATTGGACTATTTAAATTCATAAATTGAGTCTAAAAGTCGTCTTCCTATTCCAGGATTGTCTAGGATTGTCAGCATCAAACCAATATATTACAAAGGAATTAAGTCTTTGCCATAAATCTGATTTTTAGATATTTAAAACTATGAATTCTATTAGATCAAATATTCAAAGGTTAACAACATCAGGTTATAAAGATATAGTAATTAAAACAATTGAGTTTGGGGAAAAATCTCCATTCCTTTTGCTTTAAAGAGAGTGTTTCTGAAAAATGAAAGTGGGTATATGCTGTATCTGTTTCAGCCATTTTTTTTGCGAACACTCCCTATAAAGAACAGCAAACTAGAGACTTTCCAGAAAAAAATTTAAATTCATTTTTTAGAATACATTTTTTTTCAATTTACCTGACAGCACTGCTGGGAAGAGGGAGAGAGTGATTGCAAATGTGAGAAAAATGTTAAGTAATTGTGGAAAGCATTTTTTAAACACTGTCCAGTATGAGATGGCGTAGATCACAGGCTTCTCCTTATTTTCAACACATTTTTGAAAAAGAAGTTCGTTATATCTGTAAAACCTCTAAAAACAAAAAAACCAGATTTGTAAAATATCTGAAACTAACCCTAAAATATCTTAAACTAACCCTAAAATATCTTCAACTAACCCTAAAAGCGTCCACGACTACAATTGTGCATCCTTTTTCCCCATGTCTTAAAAATTCATTAAGTTTGATAGAAATTGAAATTTTTTTATCAGCTTTTTTATTGAATTATAAAGAGAAATGCTTCTGTCAGAAGCTTTAACATATCAAAAGCAGTTGTTGATAAATTCGGGCTTTTATCTTCAGCCTGATTGATATAACTGTAAACTGTCAGATTTTTAAATGATTAAAAAAGATATTTCTACAGACCCTGCAGTTCAAAGTTCAAAGGTCAACACTTTTGTGTGAAGGATCGGAGTATGAAGCAAGTATCCTTATCTTATGTCATCAGAAGGATTAAATTTATTCAAATTGAGCTTGTCTTGTCTTGGATACTGATAATCCCAATTGCTTCATATCGATATCCACTCTGGGCATTTTTGATTTTAAGATCTATAATACTATTCTTTTACTCATTTTCCTTGCAGCTATTCGTCCCCTGATCAAAGCTCCCTTTGGCAAGTGGGATACCAAATAAAAATTTAACATTAATCTGGAGATTAACAGAAGACCAAGATCAAGCATCATGGTCCCATTGAGGGCTATTTAACACAACAGTCCTCTGAATTTATTACAAGTTTCTACTTACATTGAGCGGGAGTGCAAAGTATGTATCAAAGCATGCTAGCAACATGAACAGTCCAGTAATGAAATAGTAGATTGCGGCAGTGCGAGCGCTAGTTGTACACTCACAGTTAAACAGTGCTCAAAATGCGATGTTTAAAATTAACAGTTTTATAAAAAGTAAAAAAATGATTATTATAAAATGTGTCAATCTTTTGAAGAGCCTGTTAAGGTAAAATGAAAGAGGGCACAGGCTAGAGTTAAAAAATTCTAGGGAGTTGATCGCAACCAATATCAGTTCTATCTGATGTCCTTGTCTTAAGAAATTGATATAAAACTGTATTGAAGTTACACCAAAACTTACATATATGTGATATGGTATATGAATAAAAGGTTTATCAAATCATATCCAGTAAATACTGAACAAATCTGAAAATTAGGATAAATCCAGTGGTGCCAAAATATTTAATTTATTTTAATTGATAATATAATTGTTATGTCTGTATCACATGACCCAAATTTCCACCAATAGACTTTTATTATCGGATCACATCATGGCTCTGTCGTCCATTTTAGGTATATATGAGTTTTTTTTAATAACTTTGACGGAGTTTCATATCAATTTCACAAGACAGTGATGTTTTATGTAACTAATATTTGTCACGATCAGTTCCTATATTTGAGGCTTCAGCATACACCTCCTTTTAATTTACCTTAACAGTCCCTTTCAATCTTAAAATTGATTCTTCAACCTAAATTTACGTGAAAAAATGTCAAAGGGGGTGTTAAACAATTTTAATAGATAAGTTTAAAATTAAATGAATGATTTATTGGACTTTTATACTTTGAGTGAGGATTGTTTTGTTTATAATTCTCTCTTTCCTCAACATAAGTGGAATAAAATGATGCCAATAGAGTTCTAGAAACACTCTTTCATAAACACTCACTGAATCTAGTGCTGATGAATGTATGCTTCTCTACTGATAATTTGGTTACAGAAAGGTAGTCTCTTTCTTTTAGTTGATGAACATAACCCAATTTCACTTCATAATTCAATATACATAATAAACTTATCAATCTTTTCTTCGCTTTCATTTGATTACAAGTAATTCATTTTTAGGAAGAGCTTCTTTCATTCAATATATCATTTAAAGTTTACAGTCAAGAATTAAAAGAAAACCTGAAATATTCTTGCTAAAGATAAAAATCAAAATGTTGTCCATAGCTAATGGTGATATTAATCACTAAAAGAAGAAGCAATAAAATCATGGTAAAAAATTTATAGATGGCTGTGAAATATTTAACTTTTGATAAAAAGATCAGAAAATACATTTCAACGGCTTTATTTTAAGCTAAAATATTTTTATATTTTGAGGAAATGGGAGACATTTATAAAATTTCTTTATCTATCAACGTTTCAGATTCACAATAGAACCTTATAAACCATTGTCTAAGCATAAACAAAGAATATGACATATTGTTGTAAAATTACTTACAGATTTATACAACAAGGAAAAAGATATGATACTGACAGAATCAAGCTACTTTCAAGGAGGATATCAACTTCATCATTACTCAACTTGGATAAAGGATTAAGTCAATGGGAGAAACTAACAAAGGTGAAAAATACATAAGTAGCTCCACTTAACTTGTCTTTTAAGTGCAAAATAAACCAATTTGGATTGATTTTGTTAAACGCTCACCCATTATCCGTAACACCAGGTTGAATTGCAGTTGAAAATTCCTGCTGAGGACTCATTAAAAATTGTCAGTGTCAAGAAATTATGAGCACATGATGAGCACATATTGACTGTAAGTATGCCTGGGGGATATCCAGATGGAGACGACATTAATCAAGGCGACGATTGTGCCGCTGATATTCTAGAAGAAAAACAAGATTAACAAGGAGACTGATTAAGCAGTTGTTTACTTCATTCTCATGAACAATTAGTAATTTTCTTAACTAGAAAAAACACAAAAAATGATTTATTTTTAATTGTCTTTTTACTATCATATTTTAACTATATTGCTGGTTTCAGGAAACAGGAACTAATATAAGTTTCTGTGGAAGAAAGTGTATAATAAATGCCAATAAAATATTTAATCCTTATTGAAAGTTTAAGATCTTGTGTAAAGTTGGACTAGGAAATAACTAATATTTAGAATTGGTTTGATTTGCATGGTAACCCTAACTCTAAAACAATTTATCTGTTTTCCTGTAGACCTCTTATATATAAATCTGTTTCAGTTCTATTCATTTTATTCAATTATGAAGCTTTTATTTGATATTTTCATGGATGTATCTTATATAAAACTTAACAATTACCAACATTATCCACTGCTACAGCATACTCACCAAACCTACCTACACTTCTCCTTTATACTTAACAAACCTACCTCCAATGCACCTCTTTACTTATCTATCTGAGCACCACTTTACTGGTACGATTACCAAACCTAGTTATACTGGTCTCCAGTAAACTTACCCCGAACCTACCTAAATCCATTGCTGCAGTAAACTTACAGATTCTACCAAGACTGCTTTGGTATACTTAACAAATCTAGCACCACTGCTTCTATATTCTAATTAAACCCACAGCTCAAATGCCCATCTCTGCTCATAACACCAAGCACCACTGCTACAGTACACAATTATTAAACCCAGATCCTATGCCCCTGTCTACTGACCAAAAAAGCACCCTGATTTTGCTTACTTACCGAACCTAGCACCACAGCTCCAGTGTATCTGGGAGGTAGTTTAGCCGCCAATCCAAACACTGTGTTCTGGTAAACACCACCAGCCATATTTAGCACCACAACAGACAAAAGGCTAAAAAAGTTAATTAATTTAGAATTTAAATAAGAAAATAATATTTTGTTATGGATATGAAATATTTCACTTATATTCACTTCAAATATTTTCTTAAAGAGTATTGATAATTTTTTATTTTTTGCACTGCTTGAGCATTCTCCTGAAAGTGGAAATTCAAGAAGAAATTCAAAACTTTTTTTTCAACTCCATCCTTTTAATAATCCGGCAATCAATCATGATGATGTTAACTTTGCCGACAAAAAAAGAAGGATTTCTCCGGAGATAGGGTTTCAGTTTTTTTTTAATCAGAGCACAGATTTAGGGAGCAGTTTTTTAGTTTTAGTAAATTTATTGGTAACATAATAGCCAACTCATTTTAAACTACATACGGTAATTTTTTACTACAGGATAGATGTATGAGTTAAAAAAAACTGTTACAGTAAAAAGTATCTACTTTTAATGAACTATTTAAATATAGCCAATCATGGGGCGGAATTAATTCTAGCACATTCTTGAACATTTATTTAAGAGAGCTGTGAAAAATGTTTTGATACAGTACATCAGTTCTGGGTTGTGGGTACAGTTTAGACCTAATACTGAACTTTCACACAAATTGCTGTTTACAGCTTATATTTAATGAATTGTATACCTCTAGATCTAAATTTTAAGTATAGAATATATTTGTGTGTTATTTTTCTGATGAAGTAGAAGAAAGAAATTAAATACTATGGTTGGGGAAAGAAATTTAATTACAACACTGCAAGGACATTATGAGCAAGTTTTTGCTGTAATTTTTAAATTTAATTAAGGATCTATGCCTACTGCCTAGTTGGGAAAAGAGCTGGGCACTTATAAGACTTTTTTTGTTAACTTTACAGCCCTTGAACCAAGGTTAGTGAGGAATAGATTGACGTGAAGTAGCCCTGGGTTCTTTCAATCAATTTTGCAGACATTGCATCCCTCCCTGTTCTTTGGATGCTTTGTAGGCAAAATTGGTCGTAGGAACCCTTGGTAAAGTAACATACCCTTAACTTCCCTGTAATGTAGTTGTGAATAATATTGTCAACCCATTTTTTACTTTGTTAAATAGAGTTATTTCTTAGCAATTTTTTATAATTTCAAGTATCAAGTATATGTTCATACTGGTGAAATCTAATCATTGAAGGTTGGGTGCTGCAGTATAAAATACGGATTCCCCTTTACTGTTCCAGGAAGGTAATTTTTTCGACATACTAATTGAATTTTCAGTTTACATAATGGTTAACAGTTAATCCATTTCCATATTACCATATGGATGTTTTAACTATGCAATATTCCTGTTAATTCTGCCTTCACCGTTAGCCGCTGATCAGTTCATGAAAGAAAGTCTTATAGGGCCTGTTAATTTTGAAAACAAAATGTTGCCCAGTCTTAGTTAGGAATACTTTAAACTTTAATCATTAGTTTCAGCCTTCAAGAAGAATATATAATTCTTTCTCTCAAACACTTCAACAGCTTTGAAATAGTTACAACATAGAGTTTAGAATGGAAATTATACTGCTAACAAGATAGCATAATATATAACAAGTCAATTCAAAGGGCTTATGCATATTTTCTTTTACTTCCAAATAATCAAAAAAATCCTTCCAGAACACATTTTGTAAACTACAATAACTCCTTTAAACCTTACAAGAATTTCATCCACCAAAACTCCTTTTACGTCTAACAGAACTCAGAACCCTACTAGAATACCTTAAACCCCTAACAAACCTCCTATCCAAACCCTACTAGAATACTTATAAACTCTACTAGTATACCTTTACATTAGAGGTCTAATATGCGACCATAGGAATAATAATACCCTTCTTTAAATGAATAGGCATGCATAGTTGCATAGTTTTAAATACATATTCATATCATTAATGTCTTATATTCATGAGCTTTATATGTTTATGTATAACATAGGATGCATGCATAGCATAGATGCAAAGTCCATAGACTCATAGCACAACATTCGCATACGTTTGTATAAGGCTGCACAACCCAATCTAGAACCCTTTGATACTTATCAGAATCCCTTATATCTTAAAGCTTGAAACTTGAATATCTTCAACGTCTGCTAGAATAACTTTAACCTCAACCAGAATAATTTTCCTATTAACCAAATTACGTAGTTTAAACTTAAATATTGTACATGAATACCTTTAACTCTTGCATGAATCTCTACTATATGATCTCTACAGACAAGTAATGTGTATCTTTATAAAGGGTTGTTATTTGTTTTTAAAACGATCAAAAAAAACAATAGTTTTTTTTTTTAAATTTTTGTGAAGGATGATTGTTTCGTTTTTGAAAAAAAACTATCATTTTTGAAAATAAACCACTTATTTTGAATTTTCAAAAATCGGAAACTATCGTTTTGAAAACAATTGTTTTTTAAAAAAGATAGATTTCTTTAAAAAACGAAAAATAATTGTTTTTGAAAATGATCGTACAACAAAAATTTGTTAATGAATCATGAGTTTTAAGTCAATTAATTTCAATTTTTTTAGAAAGATAAGGTTATGAATGTTGTCTTATATGTTTTGTTATCGGAACAAATAACCTGAATATTTACTGACTTTAGATTTTCCGACCAACAAATGTATTTTCTCTTTTAAAGGTCGTTAATGGTCTTTAAGGAAGGTTTGTCATTATCGGTTGGAAACGATGAGTCGTTATCAAAAAGATCATTATTAAAAATGATCGTTTTTAAAAACAACCATTTTAAAAAAACGAAAATGATTGTCTTTGATAACAATAGATTTTTTAAAAACTATCTTTTTTGATTTTAAAGAAAAAAACTATTGTTTATAAAAATGATCGTTTTGTATTTCGTTTTTTCTTTGTCGTTTTCAAAACAAAATGATCATTTTTCTAAAAGCAAAAATGATCCATCCCTGTATATATATTTATAGATTATAGATTATCTTCACTAGAATCTACCTGATATAGAAGAATGTGTCGGGGTACTGGGTAGTGTCCAGCATTGCCAGGACAATGGTCACAATCATGACGAGGATCTCAGTAAGGAGAGACCAGACTATTCGTGGGGTTATACATCCACTACAACAATAAAATTTATTCAAAAAAAAAATTCAAAATGATCTGAGCTGGGAACTCTTGTACTGTTCCCTATGATAATTGTACCCAGTTAGAGGTTGAAGTGACCTTCGGCCGGGGGGAGGAATTGTATAGTGTCTTATACAGATACACACATTAAAATTATCCACAGTAGATATTGAGATATACGTTCAATGCTCTTCATTTCAGTTATCCCTTCAGGGTAAAATTACAGTGTGTATATAAAATAAAGATTAAATTAATCTGAAGATTAACAAATTGTCAAGCATTGATCGTGATATCCACAATTGAAGAGTTTATAGCATTGTCTGCTTAATATTGTAGAATAGGGTAATAGAAGATTTGAGTTCATTTTACTGTTCATCTTGTTCATTTTACAGTCCATCTTGTTCATTTTACGGTCCAGCTTGTTCAATTTACTGCCCATCTTGTTCATTTTACGGTCCATCTTGTTCATTTTATTCACAATTTCTTCATCGATATATCTTTGGCTTGTTCAAGAAATGTTTCCAATTCAACTATGAGGGTGGGAACCTGGCCCAGACGCCATGAGCCTACGCCATGCAGGCACAAGCCTCCCAGATTTGCTTGGCAGACCGAGCCTCCACCATGCAGTAAGCGCCTCAGTTATGCAGTAAATGAGCCTCCACTTTACTCTTATAACTCTTGGTTTTTTAATGTAATGTATAACTTTTTAGATTGTTTTCATCATAGTGGCACAAGAATCTTACTTATAGATTAATGATAGATAGATTAATGTTTAGTTTCAGATTATTTGTCAATGTCCAATTTTTGATTATCGTAATCTATTAAAAGTTTAAAAAAAAGTTATCACTTAAAGCAAAGATTATAAAATATCAAATAAAATTACTCTGAGAATTTTCTCTAAATATTTTCCTCTTTGCGTAAAAAATGTTTCAATTTTTTAAAACTACTTTACTAGTCATAGTTAGTCACTGTTTATAATAATTGATTAATACTTCTGATCTTTGATAAACTTTTTATGCTCTTAGTGCATGGCGGAGGCTCAGTCTGCCTAACAAATCTTGGAGGCTTGTGCCTGCATAGCAGAGGCTCATGGTGTGCGGGAGGTTCCCGCCCTTGAACCATAGATTAATAAAAATATAGATAAACACATGAATTACGCGCAAGCCGCATTGAATTACAAGACATAACCAAATCTTTAAAATACGAAATCTAGTGTTCTATCTGTATTGTTATTAATCTATGATTTGAACCATGCCTTAAATCTGAATGTGAAACCTTTTTTTATTGAAATTCACTATTTTCTACAGATATCCTTAAAATATATTATGTTCCTCTATTCAAGAAATACAATTTATGGACCCCATGAACTAAGATTATGTATACATCATCCCCCCCCCACCCTGCAAATTAAGTTTAAAAGGCAGAAATGCATCATCTTGGACACTAAGCTTTCACAGCTGTAGCCAAACCTCTATCCTCTAGTTTAAATTGAAAAAGTTCCGAATATCAACATATTCACTTATCTAGATATTTATATATTCAACTATCCAAATATCCAAATATCTATATATTTAAAAATTGAAATTTCTAGATATCGATATACCCAAAGGTCTAAATATCCAAATATCTAAATATCTAAATATTTAAAAATCCAAATATCTAAATATGAAAATATACAAATCTCTAAATATTTAAACATTTAAATATATATATTCACACATATCAAATATTTCAGTTGCAGCCTTGTCTGCGACTGCGAGACGGATAGGTTATTTAGTTTATATATTTTAAATATCTAAATACAAAAATTCTAATATATCTAAATATCCAAGTACCCAAATATCTAAATATTTATATTTTGTATCATCTCAAACGTTTTCCAAATATTTAAAGAAATATTCTAAAATTCAATATTTTTTATCAATATCTTAGACTTTAAATAGAATTTCTACTAAAATGAATTTTGTGTAGATCTGAGGTTGAACATGTAGTTTTCCAATACCTGGGCTTCATCATTTCATTTCCGCTAAATAACCGAAATCTCAATTCAAAGTTCAGTTGACGTAAAAATTTAATATTTTAAACTCCCCTCGCCCCCCCCTCACACACACACACACACACAGTTGAAACTATCTAATACGATTTTAGTGTAAACGAATTATCATCAACAGTCAACAATTGTTAGCAATCAACCATAGTTAATAATCAACCATTGATAGAAATTCAGCCATTATCTGGTCTCCTTTTCCAACATTAAATCTGCAGACAAATCTTTGCTGGACATTTTCTAACTAACAGAAAATTTATTTCGAATTTCAACTTTCATTTAAACTTTCCATCTAAGCAAATTTTGTGTCGCCTTGTTTAATTAAAAGGACTTTTTCAAAAAGTTGGAAGAAAACTTTTTGAAAAACTTACCCGAAATGAAAGAATACATTGAGCCAGTTGAAGATAAGATTGGGGAGATGAGCAGCTACGTTAATTCAGTTTATGAAAGATTTTTAACCTTTTGTTTTCTCTATGTGAGTATTTACCCATGTTTATGTTAAAATATGTTTGGTATTAGTATTTACGGATTTTTTTATATTTACTGTTTATATTTTTATCCTTTTCCTCAATAACTGTGAATATTATCTTTTATACATCATTAAAAAATAGTTTGGACTTTAATCTGTTTGTCATAGTTCAGACTTTATTCTGTTTGTTTAGTTCAGACTTTAATCTGTTTGTTTAGTTTGGACTTTAATCTGTTTGTTTAGTTTAGACTTTATTCAGTTTGTTTAGTTCAGACTTTAATCTGTTTGTTTAGTTTTGAATGTTTAGTATTAGTATTTTGTGATTTTTTTTATATTTGCTGTTTATTTTTGAACCCGATCTTGTAAACCTTTGATATTTCAAACTCAGATTATTTGATTTAAAAGAATTCATAGTTTGAAAATATCTAAGGTCTACAACATTTGGTTCCAATGATATAGTGATTAGAAAATTAGAGTTTGTGGCAAAGACTCAATTCCTTTAATATGAAATGATAGTTATCCATGATACTGGATGTTTTTAATAGTGGAGTATTTTCAATGATTTTTTATTTACTGTATATTTTTAATCTTATTCTTTTCTACAGTACATAACATAACATTACACTGTATGTATGTGTTCTCTTAAATATGAGCAACAAAGGCATGGTAAGTATATACTGTTCTCTATAGATTTAGGATAAGGATATAGTGTTCTCTATATTTGTAAGATATATTTAGTGTTCTATATAGAATATTAAGGTAAGTACTAAGTATATATGTATATCAGATTTTTTTCTTCAGATTTATTTTTGCATTTGAACATTTTTAAACAAAATTTGAAAGGTTTTTTATTAATGTATTAAAGCCCAGTTTTAGGCCTAAAGGGAGGGTTTTGGGTCTGTAGGAAAAGTCAGAAAATTTCAACAGCCTCAGACCAATACTTTTTGAGTTATGTAAAAAAAACTACAGGGGGGGGTCAATTTGACCCCCCCCAGCAGGAATAGGGTTAATGCTTTACGTAACTAAAACGTTAATAGTTCGAATATTTTACGATCTTAAAACGTTTCTAGGAAACTAAACTGGGAAACGTTTCAGTAACTTAAAAAGTGGTTCGTTTTACATAGCATTTACGTATCAGGAAAACGAAACCATAACGTACCGTTACCTTACATAACGTTTCTGTAACATTCTAGAAATGAAATTTGGTTTGTCGGGTATGACTATGAGAGATATAAAGAAACGGGCTACTAACGAAGAATAAAAATTTAATAACAAACTAAACTCTTTAATTTTGGAGCCAACATTTTTTCTTGATATGTTTTGAATGATAAAATAAATATCTGCAGGAAACCTTAAAACATTTTCACATAACCATCATTTATGTATAGTCTCATCCTTTGTTGGTGGGGTTATCTTCCTATTCCACAGTTTTATAAGTCTCATTGTATTTCCAATATATTGACTTTAATCTTTAGTTTGCTCTTTTGATCTAAGTGAACCCCATTTTAGTAAAATACCAGAAATAACTAAACCCCTCCCCCTGCTCCTACCCCCACCATCCATCAGATAATTTTAAGTAAACTCAGCTCTTAATCCACAAGAAAAAAGACATAAATAACGATCTAAAACTTTTTGAATATAACAAAATAAAGGAAATAAAAACCTAAAAGAGAGGATCGAGTTACCTATTTAAAGTGAAAATAGTATTTACAGCTGTAGGGAACTATAAATGGAATAAAAAGGATGGATAAAACTCCTTAAAGTCATCTTTAAAACTATAATCCTTAATAACCCTATTCTGTTCCAATCACCCTGTCAACTATTTTTAGAGAAAGTAAAGAATTTACATGTCAATTTCTATTGGATTGTGAGATTTAAATATATAAATAGATGGACCCTACAGCTGTTACAATCTCTTTTAATTCAGAATAGTCAACAAGCACATCAGTGAATCCTGATTGGATTAGTGTAATTACCAGACACACCAAGCATGTCAGTGATTCTTGATTTGATTAGATGCTATACCAGACACACCAAGCATGTCAGTGAACCTTGATTTGATTAGACGCTACCAGACACACCAAGCATGTCAGTGAACCTTGATTTGATTAGACACTACAAAACACCAAGCAGGTCAGTGAACACTAATTGGATTAGACACTACTAGACACACCAAGGGAGTCAGTAAACCCTGATTTGATCAGACAATACCAGACACACCAAGAAGGTCAGTGAACCTTCATTGGACTAAACGCTACCAGACACACCTAGCATGTCAGTGAACATTGATTGGATAAGACGCTACCAGACACACCAAGTGCTTCAGTAAACCCTGATTTGATTTGACGCTACCAGACACACCAAGTGTGTCAGTGAACCCTGATTAGACGCTACCAGACACACCAAGCGTGTCAGTGAACTATGATAAGACACTACCAGACACACCAAGGGAGTCAGTAAACCCTGATTTGATCAGACAATACCAGACACACCAAGAAGGTCAGTGAACCTTGATTGGATTAGACGCTACCAGACACACCTAGCATGTCAGTGAACATTGATTGGATAAGACGCTACCAGACACACCAAGCAGGTCAGTGAACACTGATTGGATAAGACAATACCAGACACACCAAGCACGTCAGTGAACACTGATTGGATAAGACAATACCAGACACACCAAGCTTGTCAGTGAACACTGATTGGATTAGACGCTACCAGACACACCAAGCACATCAGTGAACACTGATTGGATAAGACTGTACCAGACACACCAAGCGTGTCAGTAAACCCTGATTGGATTAGAGGCTGCCAAAGAGTTGAAACACAGGTGATGCACATTAGAAGTGTATATTACAAATGTACATTAACTTTTCAATATTTGTTAAACTGAAATAATCCCTAGAGCAATATACTGTAGGAAGTATGATGTGTAGGCTGTATCTTGATTGTACTCCACACCAAGCTTGTAGTTCACAAAGTACTGAAATATTCAGGGATTTTACAATAGTTTAAGAGACTGGACATGCCTTCAGAAAGGAGGTCATGCCATAATAGAATTATATTAGATCTTGAACTTTATTGTTTTTTTTTGACCCAGCCTTTCTTTGATTAAAAAAATGTAATTTAAGTTTTTGGCTGGAATGTAAATAAAAAAATCTGCAGTACAATTTTTTAAACTTAGATATTAGGGCCTAGTGATCTGTATTCTATATCATCTTTATCTGTTTTTCTTTAAGTAGAAAAATAAAAAAGACACTAAAAAAAAATTCAGAAATGTTTTCATCAATGTACCAATAACTATATAAAAAAAACTTATTATTCAATGAAGTACCAGCCAAAGATTTACTATCCTATTAATGCTTACATAATTTGAATTTCTAAGATTGTTGAATTGAACTATACCTCCCAGCCTCCGTTCCCCCTTTTCTGCCCCTTGTTGTAACTTTTTGTTCCCCTAATGCTAATATTGTGCTTAACGTTCATACAACATTATTGCGTTAAGCTTTTCTTCCGGGAGGGTAATAAATCATTTAGCTGCTATATACCAATCCATAGCCTCTTACAAGAGTGTATTATAACAAGATATATCCCCCCCCTCGTCTCCATAAAAATTATTCTTATTTTCAAGAATTTAAAGTTGCAAATTAAGTAATCAGTATAAGAAAGGATGTTGGGTGATTTCAGAAGAAGATGTTGACCCCTTAAATGGAAAAGATATTTTCATAATTAAGGAGAAAAATAAAATAATTTCCTTTGATCTAAGATGGAAAAAGAGACCTAGTATCAAAATAAAAAAATGCAATTTTTTTTAAATTCTGGAAAAAAGTAAGAAGTGTCAAGAGAGGATGGGGTAATTTATAAAGAAAATATGTACCCCTTAAACAATATTGATAGAATATTAATCTAATTTAGGAGTTAAATGCAAAAAATTTGTTTCTTGATCCTAGGCGGTATTAAAGAAACATGTTTAAGAATCTAAAATTAGCAACAGTTTTTTCAGATTATGAAACTTAAACATCATTAATAGGGGCTGTGAAAATACACCTAAAAGTTTGCGATTTTTAACTGGAGTATGCTTAATTGGAAAACATCACTATCAAGAAAAAATATGGGGTGATTCGAAAAGAAAATATGCACCCCTCAAATGATATTGATGAATATCATCATAATTTATGCAATAATCTATAATACTATTCAAATCTAAGACTTGATTGAAAAAAAATATGCTTTTCTGCAGTATAAAATCAACATGTATAATGTACATAGCACAGTGTGCAAATTGTGAAATCTATGTACGCCCTACGGTTTATAATTAAATTGCTCAGGGGTTCAAATTTCCATTGGTTCTAATTTTTCTGAGAGTAAATGATACATTGTGAAATGTACAATGTGCAATGTACATTGTGCAATGTATAATGTGCAATTCACATTGTGCATTTCAAACCAGACACAACTAACTATTTCAAATCCTATTACTTACATCTTGAAGTAGAAAAACCCAGTCACCACGGTTTTGTTTGTGCTAAAATAAAACAATAAATATGTTTTAACTATTTTAAATTTTGCTATAACTATTTACAAGTTTAAATAACAGTTTTAAAAGATTTGTTGCTATAAATCTATCTATCTAATTAGTATAATAGCATATTTAGTATTTAAGTACTGTTCTGTTAAAAGCTTTGTCTGAACAAATAAAGATAATATATCAATAATTTTAAATTTTATACTGTTGTAAATTGGATTTGAGCAACTTTGCATGATGGGCCATTTGAAATTATGCTTACACTTGACTCCTTTAATACAAAATAACTTTTTTCCTCTAATGTCCTTAATGTTATTTTAACACAAAATTCTGATAATTTAAATTAAAAATAATTTTTATGCTGTTTGTTGTGGTAACCCATAAACTACCTTTTTATAAAAAAAAGAACACAAATTTCGTAAAAGTCATGAAAAGTTTTTTTTATTTAAAAATGTTATGCTCTTTTTTTTTCTTTTCTATGAAGCAAAATTTCTGCACAAACATAAGAAGAATCAGAACATTAAACTTTTCTATTTTACTCAGTTTGCTTTTTTTATTTTTCCAAACTTAAATTTTTTACCATATGAATAAAATGCTTGCGTAAAGAGAACAAACTTAGTCTATACTTAAACTTAATACACTTAAAATTTGAGCGGCGCCTAATTTTTGCTAAAAATTTCTATTGAAAATGGATTAAAAAACAAGCATAAAATAAGCTTTCACAAACTTTTAAAAAAGCTCTATTTTAGCAAATGATATTCAAACTAAATAACTTTATCTGTCAGACTATACAAGATAGTGTTTTTTTCTCAAGGAATTAGCAATCTAAATGTTCTGATTCAAAAGTTCCAGTCTCTTGAGAAGTATAAATGCAAATTTTTGCGGTTATTTCACTGTTGCTTACTGTTTTAGCATTGATGAATATATTCCAGGGAATCAGAGTACCAATACCATGAAGAACTACAGTTAGATACAGCAGGTTCCACCTAGATATAAAGGGAATGTCATGTCTGTTTCACAACAGTACCCTTAAAAGCTAAAAATCGTGGAATTAAACATGGATCAAGCTATAAAAAAGCTAGAAATGCAAGGATATTAGTCAAATTATTACTTAAATTAAGGCTTTTAGGGTCATGTTTTGAATCAGCCATAACACTCTTTAAATATGAGGTTAAATGAATGTTTACAGATGGATAGTAAATTTATTATTAAATTTATTATTTTATCTTAATGCAATTTTACCTGTCCCTTGGTGGGTTCATTTCTAAGTGTAATCTATCCATCCGCTCCAGACTAACCGTCTTCAATCTGTCCTCTACAGGCAGCTCAAGCCGACCCTGTAAATAAGACAGTAAGCTGCCTTTCAAAGGGCAATTTCCCAAATGGCAACATCCCAGCACTCGACCCCTTGCCCATATATTTGCCACAGGGCTCCTCCACCATTGCAGCCAGAGGCACTGAGCCTTAAAAGGCTAACCTTATCTTAAATGTACATTTGGGAAGTTGCTGTATATATTTTTTATCTTTGATTTTGAAAAAGTAAAAATTTCAATTTTTAAAACATAAATCAGCTTGCCGACAAAGTAATCATCAGGTTAGGTTAAGTATGTCATCCCTGATCATTCAAAGGTTTGAATGGCACTGTTATGACTAGGGATTGGCAGTTTTGACATTCCTTTTTTTAGTTTATGATGAAAAATAATCTGAAAACGAAACGATCACTTTTGGTAATCACCAATTTCAAGTATATGTTAGGTTAAGTCTGTCATCCTTGATCAGTCAAAGCTTTGAATGGTACTGTTCATGGGTCCTGAAATAGAGCAAGGTAGTCATACAATTCCAGTTATTCTAGTTTCTGTATGTTGCCTACGTCATAACTCTACAGGACATAGAGGATAGAACATGGGTCCTGGAATTGTCTTGAGTTAAGGTCTGTTGTAGGCGAGTATACCCATCATTGTGATTTGCATTTCTTTCAGGAGTGGGATTTCTCCACCAATAGTATTAATCAGTGACGTCAAGTCTGGACAGATCTTCCTTGTACTGTATCGAATTTTCATTTGTTTGTGTGTCTTTTTGTGATACCATATTAACTATCTTGGCAATGTTATGACATGTGACATTAATGAATTCCAAAGAAAAGAATGATTAGCTTTGGCCACCTGGCTTTGGTAAAGTGGTACTGCATTGATAGGCACTAAGATGGCACCATGTCAATCATCATTTATCATTTGCCCGATTGTTCCATGATCAGAACCAATAAAAGGAGTGACTGGTCTAATAATGCACACTAGCCCANTTTTTTATTTGTATTATCTCTTGCTTTGTAGTTGAATAAAAATAAAAAAAAAAAACCTATGTGGCTTCATTTTAAAAAAAGAGTTCACAAAACACTTTTTAAAATAACAAAGATAAAAAGTTATATTCAATTGAATACATTTCAATAAATATTGTTGACATGATTCTTTTATATTTTGGTGAAAAAACTAATCAAGCTCTGTATTTCCAGTGGACTAACCTCATTCTGTGCAGGAGGAGGTTTATTTCCCTCCACCAGGGAACCAGGTTTCCCCAAGGGTAAGCTTGATCTTGGTTCTCCAAGAAATGGGGATTTTTCTCCTTCTCCTGAACAAGTTTTCAGTTTTTACTTCTTTTTATTACAGTTTTGGCAAATACATTTCCAATCTGAAGGTAGACAGTAGTCCTTTAAATCTTTAATATATTTTTTTCTATGACCACAAAAAAGTATAAAGAGTGCCTGGTAAAGGTCAAACCAAGGACAAGCTTGTTACATTAGAAGTACACATTTCCATTTACTGTTTGGCACTGATTTTAGGATTCATCTCTAAATGGATCATGAGATAGATAATTAGATAGATATTATTGCCTATGCAATTTCTATTGGTTCTGAATCCATATCGTTCATGTGACAGAACCCTGCATGTACTGATTAGATTAGATGCTTAAAAAAATGAAAAAACTAGGACACCCTTCATCCTTGATTCAGTCGCATGATTTGATACGAAGCTCGGGTAAACGGCGGGATTAGCTATGATGATGAAAATACTATTCATCTGGGCAACACTGCACACTCCAGCTAGTGTTACATAAAATGTTAGCAAACTCTATTTCCTCTTCACAGTTACTTATTACCTAGCTATCTTGGTTTATAAACACACAGCTAGTAATATATAAAGAAAGTATTAAAATGTTATTACCTAGCTATTTCAATGTACTCTATATATTATCTTGGTTTATAAACACACAGCTAGTAATATATAAAGAAAGTAAAGATGTGCATAAAATATTATTACCTAGCTATTTCAATGTACTCTATATATTATCTTGGTTTATAAACACACAGCTAGTAATTTATAAAGAAAGAAAGAAAGAATGTCGTTAGTATTTAGTAACCCTCAATTCAATAAGAGGAACATGTTAAATTCACAACAGTACCTTTGACACCAATTAATCTTGACCAATAATGTAGATTATATTATAGCATGGTTTTCTATCCTTAACAGAGTTTAATTCTGTAAATTTCTTTATTGTTTCTGAAGCAAGAAATTAACTAGTTATGTTTGAAGAGAAACCACAGATAAAAATAATCAGTTTTCAAAACTTAAACAAGGATATTTAATCCATGCTAAATCAGACAAAGTTTTTAAGGGTATCCATGCTAATCTGACAATGCCATGTCACTCTATTAATGGAGTGTCTTTCGATGACAAGTTTTCTTTCTTAAAGATGACAAACCTTTCTCTATGAATGAGACCTTTCAAGAATATTACAGTCTTTATAAAATGTGAAACAGATATTGGAGAAAACATCAATTTTGATAAACTCTGTTATATATATATATATATGTAATAATGCATCTTACACACATTTTTCGTATCTGCAGCATTATAACCATGAAGCAAGCAAAAAGTAGAAGAAATACAAAGGAATTCAGTTTTTGCAGCCAGAAAGCGTAAACCTTCGATATTTCAAACTTAGACTATTTGATCTAGCAGAATTCATAGTTTAAAATATAAAAGGTCTACAACATTGGGTTGCTAAAATATAGGGGGGAAACAGTTAGAGTTTGTGTCAAAACCTCATTTCCATTACCAAGAAATGTTCTTTACTACAAGCAACTCTGTGTTAAAAGGCTAAGACTAAAGGATTTGAGTCTTTGCCACAAACTCTGATCACTATAGCTTTGGAACCAAATGATGCAGACCTTAGATATTTCAAACTATGAATTCTGTTAGATCGAATAATCTGAGTTTGTAATATCATTCAAAAGTTAACAACATCGAGGTTTATGATCTAATATTTTGTAGGTTATAAAAAACAAGTTTTGATGATTCTGTTCAGTTTCCAGATTTAACTCTAAATTAACTATTTCTATATTATAGGCCATGATATCTAAGCCATCAAAAATTAAAAGAAGTGCGGAGCAAATCCTGGATAAAGTTCATCCTGACTAACATGAAGTATCAAACTTAATACTTAAAGCAACATGAAAAATATGTGAAGAAAAACAAGAAAATTATACTTTTTTCAAGATTCAAACCATGTTAAATCTTTACAGTAAATTTGTAATTATTAATATTTAAATTTATATTACAGTTTTAATAATTTGAGATTGATGATGTACAAAAAAGTGTTAAAAGTGGAGACATCTATAGTCGAATTCTTAAATTATGTTTCCGTAAAGGTTCGCTTTCCGGTTTTTCCTTTAGAAATTTAGCGCATTTTTTAGTTTTTAAAACTCCTTGATCATATTTAGAACAGAGAGCAACAAATAATTATGCGTCAATTATACTAAACAATTAATTTAGAAAATAAAAATGAAGAAATAAATATAAATATTGAATAATTTCTAATAAAAGGATACTAAAAAGAGACTTAATAGAGAACATCATAAGGAAATTGGTAAAAGGTGAAAAAGAATATATGTTTAGTTTCCCAACCCATTTTCCAGTCATTCATTTAAACAGCTTGTCTTGAATCATCATGACAGAACAAATCCTAAAGAATAATAATTTCTTTTAGCGTTCTTTTAAGATATTATGATCTGAGTTTTTTCCTTTTATTCATTTCACAACCCTTTTTTAATGAGACGCTTTTCTGTTTTGTTTAATTCTATTGATTTAAAAAAATTGTATTATTGATTTAGAGAGCTTTTATTTCGTTCGAACTGAAGAGTGTCAACCCTGGCCAAAATATATTTTAAAAAAGTGTAATTAACACCTACTTTATTACTGGACTAGCTTGGGAACCCAGCGTTTCACAGGGTACTTATAGTTATTCCTGCCGTTTACCTGCACTTAGACGATATTCACTGGAAAACTAAATTTTCGCTATTAAAGTAGACACTCTCAACTTTGAATCACAAAAAAAAGCTAAGAACATTCCCCTGGGTGTCCCGAGTTCCCCAATCGGAATTTATGGCAATTCAGTCAAAGGGTTTCTGAGTTATGATCGGACAAACTAACAGACAAACAGAAATTACAACTTGTATATTTATAGATATGAAGGATCATCAACACCGAGTTTTAAATATATGCATTGTAGTTACTCCAGGAAACTTTTCATTCTCTGTTGTTGAGAATTTTTCTAACTCCTAGATCTTTGCAATCCAATGTCTTAGACCTTACATATTTAAAATATGAATCAAGTATTCTAACCATCAGGTTGCAGAGATATAGGGATAAGAAAATTTGAGTGTTTGGCAAAATACTCAGTTCCTTTATTCTTAATCATTATTTTAACATTATAATTCTTCATGTTATCAGCTGCAGCTAGTTGCAACATGCCTAGATTGATCCTTTTAACCCTATCAAGGCTGTATCTATGTATACCCGTGGGGGGCGTTTGGCGCCCCCCCCTCTAGAAAAAGGCCTAAGAGAATAGGTTTAGTTTTGAATTGCATGTTCATAGCCAAATTTTTCTTGGCTAGCTTGAAAAAAAATTAGGCTGATAGCTTTAATATTTTGGGTGCTATAGAAGGGAGGGCGGAAAAAATGCCTTAAAAAGGATAAGAAAAACTGAAATAAATATTTTTAAACAAATATCAAAGTGTGGCATATGTTTATACATGCATTTTTCAAGGGTTTTTAAAAAATATAATTTTTAGATCTGTAGCTTTAGTCACAAACAAGTTATAGGCTATTTTAGATTTCTTTTTACAGACCAGACTTTTTTTTCCGCCCTGTTCCCTACCCTATAGATAAAATAAAATTATTTTTAAAAAAAAANATGTTGTCCAACTATAGGTATAAAGATGTTGTCCAACTATAGGTATAAAGATGTTGTCCAACTATAGGTATAAAGATGTTGTCCAACTATAGGTATAAAGATGATGTCCAACTATAGGTATAAAGATGTTGTCCAACTATAGGTATAAAGATGATGTCCAACTATAGGTATAAAGATGTTGTCCAACTATAGGTATAAAGATGATGTCCAACTATAGGTATAAAGATGTTGTCCAACTATAGGTATAAAGATGTTGTCCAACTATAGGTATAAAGATGTTGTCCAACTATAGGTATAAAGATGTTGTCCAACTATAGGTATAGCCCGTTTTAAGATGGGTAAATCATCTCTTCTAAGGTCAATATAGACTAAAGTGCCTTCTAAATTCAAAATAAAATGTTGAATTTGTTTAAATTTATTTATCCCCAGGATTTTCTTTCTATATATACATCCAGACTAAACTTTAACTGTCAAACCAAGACATGTTTAAATGTTTAAATACAACTCAATTTAAAGCAACCCGTAACAGTTCAGGAAGGAATGAACAAGTTACCTATTTCCCATTCAAATCCTGAAAACTGGTTCAAAGTTAAAGAGTCATGATAATTAGAATTGGTGATTCAGGATTTGAACCGGTAGTAGGTAGTTTAGCTACCTCTCCAAACATTAAAAAAAACAAATTGAGTATTGATGATACTTGCTCTTGGATACAATACAGAGATTAAAAATGCTCTTGTAGGGCGATAAATCACCCTACAACGGGAAATATTAGGTGTGATAAATTCCACCAAAATTAATTAAAAGAAATTAAAAATGCTCTTACCATTTGGCTGAGCTTGCCCTGAGCATGTGCCACTGTAATCAATGGACCTAAACAATTATTGATTAATTACCTTATTAATAAGTTAATTAATAAATTGCCCCCAATTTTACACTAAAACTAATTATTGAGAATCAAACATGTCAGTTTTTAAATGAGAGATTTATGCCAGATTTGGGGAAATAGAAATATTAATTCAAAACAAAGGTTACTTTGTAACGTTCTATCTTTTAACCCAAAAGTTAATTTCTTCAACATCACAAATACGTTCTATGGTTTATTGAGCTTAAGGATATAAAACTTCTGATAAATATTAATTTTCTATTTCAATCACAAATCTAAAAACCCCTTCACCCCCTTAGTTTTGAATTGCATGTTCATAGCCAAATTTTTCTTGGCTAGCTTGAAAAAAAATTAGGCTGATAGCTTTAATATTAATGGGGGTG
>NW_019396641.1:28541-45738 GCF_000591075.1 Eurytemora carolleeae | reverse complement strand
CAAGAGGAACCAACCGTGATTAAGCCATGTCTAAAATTTAAGGTGTGGCTCAAATTCTTTAAATTCAGTCTTTGATCCACTCTTACTCTTCCTAATCTACCCTAGAGTCAGATTCAATGAATAACGAGACATAATTTAACCCCTTGGTCTTAGTTCAACCACTTTTCTTCAGCTTGACTTGGCACAAAAGAACTGGTTCAACTTAGTCTTTATGATTTAACTAAATCCTGCTAAGCACGATTTTTTTTTTGAGGGGGGGGGGTGTACCGTGTTGTCCATTAGAATGCTAAAACTTCTTCACATTTTCAACTTTATAGTTAAGTAAGCACATATTTTTTTCGGTGCATCGGAGGACAATTAAACAGGGGGTCGATGTTTAAAAAAATCAGAAATGGTGAATTTCTATTTTATTAGTTGAACACTAGGAGAAGTTGCTCAACTTAGTCTTTAAGGTTTAACAATATCCTGCCATACTTTAATGTCTGTTCCCTGATCTGTCATCTGTCATCTGTCATCATCTTTCCAGAGAGATTAATCATTTTTTTACCTTGCCAATCTCATTCTTGAAATGTTCATTATAAGCTGATTCCTCCTCCTCATCTCTCTCTCTTCCTTGTAGAAGAGGAAGGATTGGGGTTAATCCTCTTTCTTCTCTGTAATAATAGTAGTTCAATATTTAGCCGCAATTGTCACAAATTGGCGGCATTTGTTGGTATTCACAGTTCTATCCTGGTGGCAGCGCCACCCAACAAATGAACTGGTATAACTACTGAAAAATTCTTAAATTTGTTATTTTTAGTTTAGAATATTCTAAATTTTAAGCAAACTAAACAATTTATCTAATTAATTTTTGGAAATGAAACTAATTCACCAGGGAATTAAATAATATTTAATTAGAAGTTTTACCTTTGCAAAGTGCTCCTTAGTTCATAACAACTTTGCCTAAAAAAAAAAGAAAAATTTAAAAGCTGATAAAGTTCATAAAATATTGCAAAAAATACCTTTCTCCTGTATCCCCATATCTGTATCTCTCTTGAAGAGTGCTGTATCTACTGTATCTACCTACAAAAAAATAACTTTACAGTGCCTTTACCTGTAGCTGTACCTATACCCATACCTCCCGTTCCCATACCAAGACCTGTACCTGACCCTTACAAGTACCGATGCCCATACCAGTCCCCAAAGCCGTACCCCCTTTATCCGTTCCCATACCTGTACCTGTTTCAGGTGATCCAAAAGAACCATTGATTGACCCATCTCGGCAACCTGCAAATTAACAAAATATGCTTTACAAAACTTTTTAATATTTTTTTTTTTCAAAATGCATATTTTTTGAATTCCAATACCTGGATACTGGTTGCTGTAAGCCCCGGTATAGTGTCCTTCACTAAAATATCATAATACTAGTACAATTCATTTCTAAAGGAACTGTTCTGCCAATTCAGAGTGACCTTCTAATCAACTTTTATTTGATTATAAATGTGGAAGATTTCGCGATTTTTCTAACTTTAAACAGAACATTATGCATTTTGATCCGACAAGGGAAGGTGAAATTGAAATTACGTCTAAAGACCCTTGATTTAAATTTCAAAATATTTGTGATTTAAGGAATTGAGTTTTTGGCATAAACTCAAATTTTCTAATCTTTATATTTTTGAAACCAGATGGTGTAAACCGATGTTATTTCAAACTTAAACTATTTGATAATTCATAGTTTGAAATATTAAAGGTCTACGACATCGGGTTGCTAAGATTTCGGGGGGACACAGTAAGAGTTTGTGGCAAAAACTCATTTCCTTTAGAATATATAATCCCATTTCTTCGTGATTAAAAGAGACACATGTTGAAACAAAATAGCAATTATTTATCACATCCTTTCATTCAATGTAAAAACCTTGAAAAAAATAGTTTAATATTTCGCAATACCCTACAAACCAATTATCAGAAAAATTTAAATTTTTTATACAATAATTTATGCTGAACTTGTAAATTTGTAAAAACACTGTTTAGTGCAGAATTAACTGTTTACGAGAATAAATATTTAGATCTTAAAAAATATTTTTTTTTGCGTAAATTAACTTCTTTAAATTTTACCTAAGTCCACTCATATGTCTAATTCTCTGATAGGTTCCTAGATATGCTGGATGCTGACCATTCTAAATAAGTTACACATCTTCTTAAAGGATTTTTTATCCACAGGGTGTCCCACGAAACATGACAGTTGGTGAATAGTTTTCAATGTCGTCTTCCATGATACTGTATTAGTTATTTAGGACTTTTTGCAGTTTTTTCGTTAAACAAATCTTTTACTCAAACTTGTATTTGTTTGAAATCAATTTTACTATGATATTACTGCCATTTAGTATTATTATCATCATTTTTGTTATCAAACAACTTATTGAATTATAAAATAAGACATTTTAAACTATTCACCAATTGTCATGTTTCGTGGGACACCCTGTATTTTAAAACTCATACAGTGAAATAAGAAGTTAACTTTCAAAATCAAGATATGACTTTGAATATTCCAATGAGCAGAACACACAGCAATTGTGCAAAGTGCAGTGTAAAAAGACCCATTTCACTTAATAAGGATTTAGTAATGTAAAACTATTTCTTTGTAACATAATCAAATATAAGCTTTAATGTTGTCTTCCTATTCCATTGTTTTCTGGTTATCACTGTATTTTTCAAATAAGATTTACAAGATTTCCATGAATGCATGTGGCGAACCCTCTACGACTATATCCAAAAAAAACATAATTAGGTTCAAAATGGAAGGGCCAGACAATGACTACTGTTTTATTTAAAGGCCATCTTTATCTTTTGGCCAAATTATGTAGTTTAAGCATACATTTAACATTATTATTAGGGTTAAATTACGTAGTTTAAGCATACATTTAACAATATTATTAGGGTTAAATTACGTAGTTTAAGCATACATTTAACATTATTATTAGGGTTAAATTACGTAGTTTAATCATACATTTACATTATTTTTAAGGTTAAATTACGTAGTTTAATCATACATTTACATTATTTTTAAGGTTAAATTACGTAGTTTATGCATGCATTTAACATTATTATTAGGGTTAAATTACGTAGTTTAAGCATACGTAGTTTAATCATACATTTACATTATTTTTAAGGTTAAATTACGTAGTTTAATCATACATTTACATTATTTTTAAGGTTAAATTACGTAGTTTATGCATGCATTTAACATTATTATTAGGGTTAAATTACGTAGTTTAAGCATACATTTAACAATATTATTAGGGTTAAATTACTTAGTTTAATCATACATTTAACAATATTATTAGGGTTAAATTACGTAGTGTAATCATACATTTACATTATTTTAAGGTTAAATTACGTGGTTTAAGCATACATTTACATTATTTTTAAGGTTAAATTACGTAGTTTAAGCATACATTTAACATTATTTTTAGGGTTAAATTATGTAGTTTAAGCATACATTTAACATTTTTTTAGGGTTAAATTATGTAGTTTAAGCATATATTTACATTATTTTTAAGGTTAAATTACGTAGTTTAAGCATACATTTACATTATTTTTAAGGTTAAATTACGTAGTTTAAGCATACATTTAACATTATTTTTAAGGTTAAATTACATAGTTTAAGCATACATTTAACATTATTTTTAGGGTTAAATTACGTAATCATATTAAAAATACCTGGTCTGATTCCATAAAGGCTTCACTGGGAGCTAAACTCATTCTATCACTGTAACTAAATAATAGATTTTGTTAAAATTTCACATGTAAAATAAAAATATTAACATAACCCAACGAAAATATTATGTTAACCTGCACATCCCCCACCCCTTCTCTGTTAGACATATTAAAAAAGAAAAACTAATTAAGACATTGGAGAAAAAGCTAGACAAATACTTAAAAGGAGGGAAGAACAGAGCATCCCATATCTCTGTTATCATATTAGATTATCTCCAAGCTTCAACATTTTTTTAGCCTTATATAATTTTTTAAATGTTTCATTCTTTTTGAAGTTTCTGATTAGTCTCTAATTAAGAGAAACGGTTATTTATAATGTGTGACATTCTGTATATTATTTGTAATGATGAGCTCTTTAATTAAGTCATTTTAAATAAAAATTTTTACATTCCAGTTGTTTGCTTTCACAAAAGTCTGTTCAGTATGATAATATTTAAAAATGTATACACATTTTCTTTTGTTGCACACAATGAAAAATGCTGAATAATGGTAGAAAATAAAGGATTTGTTGGAGTCAGTACTTTTTCGAGGATCCTCTTGAAAGCTTAAAAATCATGAAAGATTTAAAAATTGAATTCAAATTGACCCTAGTCCACTGTAGTATGCCTACCTGTCTCTGTCTAGATCAGTGTCGAATCTATCCCTGTAACCTCTATAACAGAGTTCGTCCTTGAACACCTGAGAAAAATATTCATTTTTATTTTGATACACTTTCAGAGATAATATTGGTTAGAACTTTTCATCATTGCACTTATTTGCAAGTATTTCCATATTTGTAAATGCAATATTTTACAGAATTAAATCACAAGATTCTCTCTAAAAGAGAGCTGATTAATTTTTTATCCATTATTGCCTGTGTAGGTGTACTTTAAGCGAGTAAACATATTTATACAGATTTAATGCTGAATCAAGTGCATCTTTACAGTCAAAGTTGGCTGGAAGCTCTTATATTGTGTTATCTATTTAGAAATAGAGTTGTGAGTTTTTTTTGTCATTTTAATTAGTTAAATTACAATAAATTAAGTAATAAGCTATTGAGTTATTACTATATAATTTTATGGATTTGAATATATGAGTATAATAGGTTTATATCCAGTGTTATAGATGAAGTCAGATTTAGTAAGTAACAGATTTATCAAAAATCAACAGGGCATGAATATTTTCATATTATTTGAATGAATATATTTTTTCAATGAATTTGGTCAAGTTTATTCAATTAGGCTTTATCTATGCAGGCTAAATAGATGGACAAATTGTTTAGATTAAACTTGGGTAGAACTAAATAATTTGATGGAAAGTTTTTCTTTTAATATATTCTGAATATACTGATTACTGATGGGCTAAAGGAAGATGATATGGCTTTGCGGGCGCGGCTTAACACTTTCCCAGAGAGCTTTCTTTGCTCAACTGTGCTGCGCCTTGGCCAACATTCTGTGTTTGGGCGACATTTAAGTGAGTCGGAGGTAGAACGAGTGCGGATAGCCTTCCTTGCTTCTAGGAATTGTCCAAAAGTGTCATTTAGATTTTCAATTTAAATGAATACCATTCGATCCTCTCCAGTAAAAACTTCCTGAATTCTGAGATTTACATCTATAATCATTGATGTAAACAGCAAAATTAACGCCACAAACAGCGCAGATTTTTTCGTATTATACAAATCGAACATTTTAAGAAAATGAAAAAAATATCCAGTATTTGTGCATTGGTGGCCTGAGGCCTTATATTGAAATAAAACTAAAGTGGGGTTTTTACAGGGGGTTGCTAGTTATCTACTTGCTAGCCTATAAAGTGGGGTTTTTACAGGGGGTTGCTAGTTATCTACTTGCTAGCCTATAAAGTGGGGTTTTTACAGGGGGTTGCTAGTTATCTACTTGCTAGCCTATAAAGTGGGGTTTTTACAGGGGGTTGCTAGTTATCTACTTGCTAGCCTATAAAGTGGGGTTTTTACAGGGGGTTGCTAGTTATCTACTTGCTAGCCTATAAAGTGGGGTTTTTACAGGGGGTTGCTAGTTATCTACTTGCTAGCCTATAAAGTGGGGTTTTTACAGGGGGTTGCTAGTTATCTACTTGCTAGCCTATAAAGTGGGGTTTTTACAGGGGGTTGCTAGTTATCTACTTGCTAGCCTATAAAGTGGGGTTTTTACAGGGGGTTGCTAGTTATCTACTTGCTAGCCTATAAAGTGGGGTTTTTACAGGGGGTTGCTAGTTATCTACTTGCTAGCCTATAAAGTGGGGTTTTTACAGGGGNACATTTCTCACAGACACACAATCTGGTCCTTGATACAGACCTATACATTTAAACATTTCTCACAGACACACAATCTGGTCCTTGATACAGACTATACATTTATACATTTCTTACAGACACACAATCTGGTCCTTGATACAGACCTATACATTTAAACATTTCTCACAGACACACAATCTGGTCATTGATACAAACCTATACATTTAAACATTTCTCACAGACACACAATCTGGTCCTTGATACAGACTATACATTTAAACATTTCTCACAGACACACAATTTTATAAATTGAGTAAATGGAATTCCTTTAGTTTCAGGGAATTTAATCTGAAGGTTTTAGCTCTTGCTTTGCATTTTTTTCTTGCTGGAAGAAAATATTGTTACCATTTAAAAGTGGAATGAAATAAAGGAAATCTAAAGCCTTAAAACTGATGTGGGTAAATCTACAGAGTATATAAAATATGTATTTTTAAGTAAAAAATTAACAAATAAAAATGATACTAATGAATCATGGAAAGCCGGAACTCTGGCGGACTCTCTGCCTTTCCATTGTTTCTGGTTATATTTTAAAATCATATTTTTTTCAGAGAACTTTTTCCTTTGATCTCTGATCTAAGCATTTTTTTCTGTGAATTATACTCTTACACATTTGAGATATTGCATTAAGCATGGTAGTTATAAAAGAAGACATAGGGTCATTTGACAAAAGATCGTGGAGGTACTGTAAAATGAACAGATTTATTAAAAATGTTAGCTACAATATTTCATATATCATTATGTACTGTACGTAAACATACGCGCTGAACATCCTTACAGAGAAATAAATCAGGTACATTGTTTAGGAAATCCAGTTTGGCTGGTGGAAATACAGTTTACCTCTGGTTTTTGATTTTCCTGGTGGGAATGGAGATAGTTCTGGTTCTGGTAGCTCTTCAGTTCAATATTATTAAAAATAAGATCAGTTTTGTCTAAACAATTATTTCATCTCTTTTCACGGGTCATTGATGACTTTCTTTGAAACCGAGTTTCTAAAAGAATATTTTAATTTGATCCCAAAGTTTGAAAACTTGATGGAAAAGGAAAAGATTTTTCTTCTTAGATAAAGAAATCTTTTTTTCAATCTATTATTTCGAGCACATAAATACAAGCAAAGAAGGCCATACACGCTTTATCTGATCAAGTATGAAATATAGTTTATAATTTTAAAACTTAATATTTTAAAGGTTTAAAGGGTACCATTGTGAATCAAACATTTCCTGGCTCAGACAATTAATTTTTCAGAAATTTTGTTACAAATAAAAATTGTTTTGATATTTGTTGTGTTCATGTCAGAAATTTCTTTTAAAATCTAGTTCTTCTAACAAGGTACGAATAAACTATTTTGCAAAAAATGAAATCCCTGATCTCTCCTAGTTCTCTTCTTAAATCTATTTAAATAAAATGTTTTGTTACCATTATACAAATTGGGTGAAACAAAAAATCAAAAGAGCTATTTTCCACCTAATTGCTTTATACTTGTACTGTTAATATAATCATTAATTTGTAATTGTTTCCTCATTCTGTACAATAGTTGGCAACAGAGACAATGGAAAAATTATACACAACGTCACAAGTGTCAAACATAACTAGGAAAACAAAATTTATTCACATTAGTTGATATGTTTTCCAAGATTAAAGAAAAAAAGTTTAAAAACACAAATAAAGAACATATAAAATTGCACTTATTTAAGATAAGCACTTTATTCTAAAATTATCACTAATATTAATAATTTTGTCGTCACAAAAACTAAGTTGACACTTGTGACGTCAGAGAACAGCTGTACTGAGAGTGTACAAATTCTACGTTGCCATCTATTGTAATAGAATATATTTGGATACATGTATTTCAGCAATAAAGTTTATCTATCTATCTATGTATCTATCTATCCATCCATCTATCTCTATATCTATCCTTTCAAACTGTACTCTAGAAAACAAAGACGACATTTATGTAAATCTGATGAAAAAAGACAAATTCCTATAAGATTCTCCTTCTCTATGTGGTTCCCGTACAAGTTCTATTTAATTGAAATGTTTTGTTACCATTATACAAATTGGGAGAAACAAAAAATCAAAAGAGCTATTTTCCACCTAATTGCTTTATACTTGTATTGTTAATATAATCATTAATTTGTAATTGTTTCCTCATTCTGTGCACAGGTACATGTCAAATAGGTACATAGTACAAAGTACAATAGGTGGCCATAGAGACAATGGACAAATTATACACGACGTCACAAGTGTCAAACATAACTAGGAAAACAAAATTTTTTCACATTAGTTGACATGTTTTCCAAGATTAAATAAAAAAGTTTCAAACAGAACTAAAGAACATATACAATTGCACCTATTTTACTGCAAGATAAGCACTTTATTCTAAAATTATCACCATTATTAATAATTTTGTCGTCACAAAAACTAAGTTGACACTTGTGACATCAGAATACAGCTGTACTGAGAGTGTACAAATTCTACGTTGCCATCTATTGTAATCTATTTGGATACATGTATTTCAGCAATAAACTTTATCTATCTATCTATGTTTCCATCAATCCATCCATCTATCTATCTCAATATCTATCCTTTCAAATTGTACTCTAGAAAACAAAGACGACATTTATGTAAATCTGAAGAAAAAAGACAAATTCCTATAAGATTCTCCTTCTCTATGTGGTTCCCGTACAAGTTCTGATTTGCTCCGTCTGCTAAAAAAGAGGCTGAATTATTACTTATTTTAGAATCATATATTTGCATAAATCACATTCACAAAAGAAATCCTCCGAAATTCCCGTAGGACGGAAAATATTCTCTAATTCTCCGGGAATTCTTTCGAATCATTTTCGGAAAATATTCTTTAACAAATCATTTTCTAGAAATTCTTCTAAAAAATCCTCGAGAAAACTTCAACTAAATTAGAGGATTTTCTTGGCAATTTCTTGACACTCAGTCTTTATAATTTCTCGAGAATTTCTTGAAAAGAATATATTCCATGAAAAGTTCTGGAATGGGTGGGTGAATTTTTTAATGATGAATTTTTAAAATTTCTATTTAACATCAACAAATATTAAATTTAAACATTTCAGATTTAAGAATTTGAAAAGCTTAAATATTTCTACAGAATATATCTCTTAATATTTCTACAGAATATATCTGTTAATATTTCTACAGAATATATCTGTTAATATTTCTACAGAATATATCTGTTAATATTGCTACAGAATATATCTGTTAATATTGCTACAGAATATATCTGTTAATATTTCTACAGAATATATCTGTTAATATTTCTACAAAATATGTTTGTTAATATTTTTACATATAGAATATATCTGTGAATATTTCTACAGAATATATCTGTTAATATTTCTACTGAATATATTTGTTAATATTTCTACTGAATATATCTGTTAATATTTCTACAGAATATATTTGTTAATATTTCTACTGAATATATCTGTTAATATTTTTACAGAATATATTTGTCAATATTTCTACAGAATATATCTGTTAATATTTTTACAGAATATATTTGTCAATATTTCTACAGAATATATCTGTTTATATTTTTACTGAATGTATATGTTAATATTTCTACAGAATATATCTGTTAATATTTCTACAGTATATATCTGTCAATATTTCTACTGAATATATCTGTTAATATTTCTACAGAATATATCTGTTAATATTTTTACTGAATATATCTGTTAAAATTTCTACAGAATATTTCTGTTAATATTTCTACTGAATATATCTGTTAATATTTCTACTGAATATATCTGTTAATATTCCTACAGAATATATCTGTTAATACTTCTACTGAATATATCTGTTAATATTCCTACAGAATATATCTGTTAATATTTCTACTGAATATATCTGTTAATATTCCTACAGAATATATCTGTTAATATTGCTACAGAATATATCTGTCAATATTTCTACTGAATATATCTGTTAATATTACTACAGAATATATTTGTTAATATTTTTACTGAATATATCTGTTAATACTTCTACAGAATATTTCTGTTAATATTTCTACTGAATATATCTGTTAATATTTCTACTGAATATATCTGTTAATATACCTACAGAATATATCTGTTAATATTGCTACAGAATATATCTGTTGATATTTCTACAGAATATATCTGTTAATATTGCTACAGAATATATCTATTAAATGTTAATAAATGGCAAATTAGTAAATTAGTAAATAAATGAATGAGAACTTCTAAAGNTTTTTACTTTTTAACCAACTCTTTTCTATAAAACTTTTGTCTTTGATGTAATTGTTCGTTACTAAGAACGGAACGGGGGATGGAAACGTTCTTAATTAAGAACAGAACAAGAGGGATGCAATCGTTCTTCAACTAAGAACGCCAAGAACGAAACGGAACGGGAAGACCGTTCTTCTACTCAGAACGGAATGGAACGGGACGGAACGGGACGGAACGGAACGATAAAAAAACAGGAACGGGAACGAAACAATTTAGCTGAAGGCCCACGTTCTAGAACGGAACGGAACAATTTCAAAAAAGTCGGAACGTGCCCAGCCCTACAGTCCATGCATGGAACCCTGTAAGTTTTGTTAATCGTTTTGAAAAGTGATTATTGTGTTTTCTCTACATAAGCGATTTATGCATTTTTACTGCAGAAGTGCATCATAGTAATTATCATAATAAACACTGTTCTACTGAGAAAAACGACAATATCTTCCACATTCTTGATCAGATAAAGGTTGTGAATCGGGCATTGTCATCTTCTCTTAGAGGATCGCTTGAAATTACGCGTACAGTTCCTTTAAATTACCTGCTTCGTATTCCAGAATAACTCTAGTATTGTGTGTGGGGGACTGGGCAACAACGTTGTCTATATAAACAGATCCACTGCAGTGGAAACAGCAGCAGGACCACACCCAATTACAACAGCTTGGTACATGGCTTGGTCCTAAACACATGTACAGTAGAGCTTGGTAAATGGCTTGGTCCTAAACATATGTACAGCAGAGCTTTGTACATGGTTTGGTCCTAAATATATGAACAGTACAGCTTGGTACATAGCTTGGTCCTAAAATATGAACACTAGGCTTTTAGGGAGCTTCGCTCCCATCTTCTATTTAAATTGTGAACATGTTCTTTTTGTTTTAAACAGACAAACAGACAAGCCAAATTTATATATAGATGTAGAGCTTGGTTCATGGCTTGATCCTAAATATATGTACAGTACAGCTTGGTACATTGCTTGTCCTAAATAGATGTACGGTACAGCTTGGTACATGGCTTGTCCTAAATATATGTACAGTACAGCTTGGTACATGGCTTGGTCCTAAATATATGTACAGTACAGCTTGGTACATGGTTTGGTCCAAAATATATGTACAGTTGCAGTACAACTTGGTACATGGCTTGATCCTAAACATATTAACAGTAAGCTTGGTACATGGCTTGGTCCTAAACATGTGTACTGTACAACTTGGTAAGTTGGTACATGGTTTTGTCCTAAACATTTGCGAAGTCTGGTTTCGGAAATTTTTCAGTCTGAATTTAATGGGAATTGAGCTTTTTTTATCAAATAAAATGGGGTTTGTCACACACCCTGATTTTCTAATTCTTAAATCTTTGCAATACAATGTCGTAGACCTTAGATATTTAAAACCATAAATTCTGTTAGATCGAATAATCAATATACCATCAGATTGTAAAGATATCGGGAGTTAAGAATTTAAGTTTGTAGCCAAGACTCAATTTCTGTAGGGCAAATTTGTCATTGACCAAATTAAGGTTGACAACTAATTTTTACCAGAAGCATTTTTTGAGTTATCCCATAATATGCAAGGCTCAAATTAACCTCAGCCAACAAAAAGAACGGAATTCTTTTTCGAGTGTATTAATCAATAATTGCAATTATATTGATTTTTTTCCTGACACACTTAGATCCCAATGTCTAAAACATTTACCATCCAAAACGGCTAGTCTCGGGATTTCAAAAAAGTGGTCTAACCTTCAAAACTGAGAGTGATGTTCAGAAATTTGTCCAGATTCCAGATTATTGAAAATCAAAAAAACTGTTTAAATTTTAATATCTTGGCTAATTTTAAAGTTACAAAGAAGGAAGACAACATTTTAAAAAACTCATAAGACTTTCTATTTTTTAAAGCTTTTAATGTCATTTATCAAATATCGGAAATCAAAGACGATATTCAAATTGTCTCTCAATCCCTATGTATATGGGAACATCCTGTTGTGTTTATTCTAAATATTAACAGTAGAAAATGGAGATGTGGGAATAATTGAACCATGTAAAGATATAGGGGTGGGAGGTAGCGCTTGGAACCTTAAAGACTTTTTACAATTCATTCCTGGACAGTTAATTATATTAAAGTTACACAAATATTGTAGGAATGAAATCCCCGAAAGAGGATTACAAAATCCGCAAATCAGTAGTGTCAGATCTTGGAACCAGAGAAGACCTAGTCATCCTCTTCTCCTTTTGTATCCTTGTTTACATTATATTTTTACATCATAGAAGCAAAAGATGTCCTTCTTAAATATATACATTTACAAGATTCAGTTTGGTCTGGGTGAGACATCAACATTTACGATCCATCAGATTTTAAATCTTGGCGTTCTTCGTGGTCGTTAATTAATTTTTCTGTGAAGTTTTAACGAACATTTTCACTATAGTCTTAGGTACATCTCGTGATTACGGGTTTCAGTCTTAAAGAAGTCTTTGCCAAAAATTCAAATTTTCTAATCCTTAAATCTTTGCTACCTGATGGTTTGCAAAGATAAAGGGATTAGAAAATTAGAGTTTATGACAAAGACTCGATTTATTTGAAAACATTTAGTTTTAATTGGGCTTAACGTTTTACAAATTGTATCTTAAACTATTTCTGTGGTTCCCGTTTTAAGAAATTATGTTAATTAAGAAAAACTGTCGGCTAATGTTAAGAAATTCTGTCAGCCTATTTTATTATACGCTTAATTTGGTTAGTTAACAGAATATTAAGGTAAAATTTTAGACATTTTAATTTTCAACGGAATATTTAAGTTAGTTGAAAAAAATCCTTTCGTTAACAAAGTTTGTAAAGTGAATTTGAAGAAATTCCGTTAATTAACGTGATTTTTCAGATAAAAGAAAAGAATTGTTAACTTAACTTTGCCCAGCCCTAGTTGAAGGTTGAGAGAATGGAGGATGGTTTGGAGGGGGGGGGGGGAGAAGGAAAATACAAATAGAATAAAATTTTGAATTTAAAACTGGGCGAGCGCCAACAAATTAATCAAAATATCTAGGGAAAACTTCCTACGAAATCTCACATGGCAGGAGCAAAAAGAACAATTTATAACCTTCACCCAGTAAAATAATATGAACGTCTTTTATCATCTAATTTTAAACATTCTTTCCAAAAAATCCAAGAGGTTAAATGTTAAATGTATGAATAAGGGGGAATTCTCAAATTTACTTCACACCAGTTTTCTTTAATACTTTTAAAAAAAAGATATGAGAACTTTTATCAAAATTTACGTTTGTGTCAATCAAATTACTAAATGTTTCGTCCAAATATCCGTCATGACATAATGACTGATTTCAGAAACGTTTAATTTGTAAAAATCCCTTGAAAATAACTCGGAGTTTATTTCAATTATAAGAGATTGTAATACATGAACCTACATAGACCTTTATTTTTAATGGCTAGGGAGCAAGGGAGGATTTTTGAAAAGTTCCAAAAGTACATAAAATTTTTTTTGAAATAGATATTTTTACGTTTGACAAATATTAAAGTGTGAAACATGTTATTCCATCCATTTTATGAGGGATTTTCTTTTACATAAATTTTAGCCCTGTAGCTTGATTATTGTAAAACGTGAATAACTATTTCTGATTTTTATTAAACACCGACCCGCCGTTTGACTTGAAAAAAAACACAGGTTTAACAATCATGATAGGGTTAAAAATTCTGATAGGGTTAACAATCATGATATGGTTAACTATCATGATAGGGTTAAAAATACTGATAGGGTTAACAATCATGATATGGTTAACAATACTGATAGGGTTAAAAATCATGATATGGTTAACAATTCTGATAGGGTTAACAATTGTAATGGGGTTAACAATCGTGATAGGGTTAACAATTGTGATAGGGTTAACATTTGTGATAGGGTTAACATTTGTGATAGGGTTAACATTTGTGATAGGGTTATCAATTGTAATAGGGTTAAGGGGTTGATTTGCTTACCTGGCTTATTATTATGTCCCATACTGTGGGGGGATACATGCATCCGCCCCTCTCCCCCTCAAACCATCTAGATACATTCATTTATTTATTTATTCATCCTTTCATTTATTCATCCTTTCATTTGTTCATTTGTTCATTTATTCATTTATTCATTTATTCATTTATTCATTTATTCATGTATTCTTTTATTCATTTATTCATTTATTCATTTGTTCATTTATTCATTTATTCATTTATTCATTTATTCATTTATTCATTTGTTCATTTATTCATTTATTCTTTTTTCATTTATTCATTTATTTATTTATTCATTTATTCATTTATTCATTTATTCATTTATTTATTTGTTCATTTATTCATTTAATCATTTAATTTTTCATCTGATTATTAATGCACTTATTTATTTATTCATTTTTTCATTCATTTCGTCATTTTATAATTTTTCATTTATCAATTTATTAATTTATTAATCTATTCGTTTAATCAAGGTAAATTTAAGACAAGTTGCGGGTAAACGGTGTGAATAACTATGACTCCCTTGGGCCACGCTGATTTCCCAAGCTAGTATAAATATAACTATTCTTACCCAGATGGTGAAGTTCCAGTTTGACTCGTCATCAGCAGCAGTACAGCAGTACACTAGCAGTACATTCTCCTCCTAAACAGTACAGTACACTAGAAGTACGCCAGGAGTACATTCTCCTTCTAAAAAGTACAGTACACTAGGAGTACACTAGCAGTACATTCTCCTCATAAACAGTACCGTACACTAGCAGTACAGCAGTACTTTCTCTTTCTAAAAAGTACGGTACAATAGTAGTACACTTTTTAGTACATTATACTCCTATACAGTGCAGTACAATTGCTGTACACTTGCAGTACATTCTCTTCCTAAACAGTATAGTAAACTAGCAGTACAGCAGTACATTCTTCTCCTGAATAGTACATTACTCTAGCAGTACAGCAGTTCATTCTCCTCCTGAACAGTACAGTGCACAAGCAGTACAGCAGTACATGCTGATGGTTTAGATATTCCGATGAAAATAAAACAAAAAAATTGTACAGTATATTGTGCAGTATATTGTGCAGTATATTGTGCAGTATATTGTGCAGTATATTGTGCAGTATGTTGTGCAGTATATTGTGCAGTATATTGTGCAGTATATTGTGCAGTATATTGTGCAGTATATTGGGATCCATTATTTCCCTTACCTAGTTGATTTTAAATCAACTTGCAACACTATTTGCTCCATTTCCAGAAAATACACATAAAGTCGTCTTCCTATTCCACAGATTTATGGATCCTTCTGTTTATATGTTAAACTTACCTTGTTTGGAAAGGTTTGGCTGTTTGCAGTAAAGATCATTCATAAAGACGACTTACTCATCTAAAAAATATCATTTCATATAATATCTATCTATCTATCTATCTATCTATCTATCTATCTATCTATCTATCTATCTATCTATCTAACTATCTATCTAGATGTTTGCTAAATGTTTGAGTATTAATCAGAACTGGAAACTATGTAAAACTTTCCCGTCTTCTTAAAACCCTTGTACAGGAAACAAGGATAATATCCAGGGGTGTACTCAGTGGGAGGGGGCTATGAGGGCTGAGCCCCACACCCCAAGATAATGAAAATCTATGGTTTCCATGGGCTTTCCAGGCCCCGACGGGTGCTGAGCCAAAGAAAGAAAAAAATATAAGCCTCCCCTAAGCAAATTACTGAGTACGCCCCTGACAAAATATGTTCATTGAAAAGAGGGAAACATATACTTTAATTTTATTTGAAACATTTATAATAAGAAAAAAGAATATAAATTGCACCAAATCTTATACGAGCAAACATGGGTAAAATGATCTAAAACTGTGTTGCTTATATATATATCTGTATATATATATATATATATTTATTTAACAACTTTAGGATTCATTTAATTAAAACTTGAATTCTTTACTCGATTTAATTCAAAATATAAAGGAAGAGACAAGATATAAAAAGAGATAACATCAAGTTTATATTCTCTGCGGAGTATTGTTAATCTGGAATGCTTGATCTCGATGTGTATTGAGGGCATGCCCAAGCCCACCACGGGGTATCAAAGAAGAATCAAATTCAAAGGTCTGAAAAAGATCGAAATCTTAATTCCGAGATTCACAAAACAAAATATCTGTTTTAGGTATCCTTTCCGTCAGTTTTTTATTCAAAACTGTAAAAAGGTAAAAATAAACAGCAGTTTTTTAAACTTTTATTATTTCAGTTTTGTGGCATGAGTTATCGAAAAGTATATTAGGATGCTTGATATCAATAATTTGTTTTGGTGTGATCAAAATAAAAGTTTGGTTGTATGTTGTACACACTTTTTGTAATTAAAAGTATGTTGTTTAGAATGTAATTTGTAATTACAAGTATGTTGTTTAGAATGCCTTTTTTCTTGTTTTTTCTTAACTCTAATTTTTTTGTTGGAAAGTTTGTGTTTGATTCTTGTCTCTTCTCTCAGGTTTATTTTCTGTCTTTGAAAAAGAAAGTGTGAAGGTTTTATATAATTTTATTTTAAGAAACATATATATCTCCCCTCTTCAGATATATATATTCTCCCTCTTCAGATATATATATTCCCCTCTTCAGGAAATGTATATTCTCCCTCTTCAGATATATATATTCCCCCTCTTCAGGAAATATATATTCTCCCTCCTCAGGAAATATATATTCTCCCTCTTCAGGAATATATATTCTCCCTCTTCAGAAAATATATATTCCCCCTCTTCAGGAAATATATATTTTCCAACTTCAGGAAATATATATTCTCCCTCTCCAGGAAATATATATTCTCCCTCTTCAGGAAATATATATTCTCCCTCTTCAGGAAATATATATTCTCCCTCTTCAGGAAATATATATTCT
>NW_019396641.1:1023-28256 GCF_000591075.1 Eurytemora carolleeae | reverse complement strand
CCCCCCCCCCCCCCAAGCAATAGTGCCAGTTGTTCCTCTGGAAATTAGAATATAAACAAAGACAAAAAATTTTCAAAGTTTTGCAGAGTAGCTTTTATAAAGATTTAAAAAAGTAACATCTTTTTCCTCTTAGAGTAAAACTATTTTTTATGTTACTTTTTTGTTTACAGATCTTTGTAGTCAATGTAAAATGAATGACTATATTGAAGGGTATAAAACATGGTGAAAGCTTAAAGGTAGGAAATGAATGGTGGAGTTTGTAAAGGCCAGAAATGAGTGAAAAATGCAAATCAAACCCAACTAAAACCAATAATTTGATATACATCATGATATTTTTCTAGGGGGGGGGGGGTAAAAACAAATTCGGCGCGCTTCGCGCGATACAGTACAAACTGGGACAGGAAAAGTTAACCTGACTCGGAAATTCAAATGTACTACGGCTGCCAGTGGTATGCGTAATTTTCTGTGCAAAAATTGCAATACCTGATTCACATCAGTACCTTTATAAAATCAATAATGTTGAATATTTTGTCATTATTCTATGTTTATAAATCTTTAGCTCTGATAATTCTGTAGTGTTTTCCTGTAGTTTGAATGCACTAGTCATTTTTATAAAGGAAAACCTTAATTGAAAATAATCAGTTTTCAAATTTATAAACAGTGATACCTAATTCATGCTTGATCAAGCAAAGCTTTTTACAGGTACTCTTGTGAATCTAGGGTATAATTGTCATCTTCGCAAAGAGGTTCACTTGAAATTACGTTTTTTCCCTTTTAAACAGACTTGCGCTTGGTCTTGGTCTTGCGCTTTCTAAGTTTGAAGTGGTTAATTTTATTAAATAATAAGTAAAATATTATTTTCTCTAAAAAGTTAAAAATCTTTAAATTTTCATTTCTTCCATAAAGATCGGTAAAATTTCCTAGATTTTTTTTTCGTAGAAAAAGAATAAAAATTCAACAAAATATTTTTGAAAATATATCATAACTTTAAACATGATTTTACATATTTCTCTTATAAGAGTAAAAAGGTTTTTCTTTTTAAACAGAAACATATTTGCTTGAAAAAGAAATAAAATAATTGCTTGACAGAAATATTTATATATTAGTTAATATTATCAGAAATACAATTTTTGTTCTTTAAACCAAAATATTCCTATACTATAAAAACTAAATATACTCCTACTCTAAAATAAAATATATTTTTACTGTTAAAATTATATATAAATTTCTACCGTAAAAAATGAAATATATTTCTTTCGTAAAATAAAATATATTCCTTCTTTTGTAAAGATGAAATATATTTCTCAATTCTATTGTAATAAATTGAATATATTCCTATTGTAAAAATTGAAGATATTTCTACTGTTAAAAATGAAATATATTACTTACTAATAATTTGAAATTTATTCCGAATTTAAAGATGAAATATATATTCCTACTTTAAGAATGAAATATATTTCTCCAGTAAAAAAGAAAAAATATTCCTATAATATTAAAATTCCCACTATTTCTGTAAAAAAATCCGCAAATCATTCTAATTGAGTACCCAGAACAATAATCTTTTCACAGTTGTTTAATGAAAATCTAATTCATTCATGATTATACAAAGCTTGTACTGCCAATCTATAAATTTAAGGTAACTTAAAACACATGTACACTCCCTTTAATTCTTATGTTTGACATATTTATATATATATTTATTGATTTATCATAATATCCCCTCTCTAATACTTTTTATTGGGTTTCCGTCCTTTCAATACAATTCCCCCTCCCCGGGCTCCTTAAATTCTCCTCGCATATCATTTCCATCCATGCCTTTACCCCACTCCCATCCTTACCTTTCCACCCACCATACCCCACCATCCTCCACCTAGAGATGGGCGAGTTCAGCTTTTTCTATATCGTTTGTTCATCATTCGTTCATCATTTTTTTTACAAAATTATCGTTCATTTTCTCTCTCACTGAACGATCGTTGAGTATAAAAAACTATTGTTTCTTTAAAAAAACTGTTTGGAAAAATCGTTTATTTAGTTTAGTAACTTTCGTTTTTTTAAAGTTTGTTCTAACATCTTAAAATTCGTTAGATCAGTAAAAAAAAGATTGTTTTTTTTTTAAGTTCGTTCGAATGATTTTTTTTTGTTAATTTCATTATTTTTTCTTTCTATTTAAAAAATAGATTGTTTTTTATTTCTCTGAACAATCGTTCGTCCATCGTTAGTTCTTTTCAGAACAACGCCCTGGTTCACGAAAATACCGATGGTTCTAAAATTTTTGTTAATTTACTAAAACAATGTTCATCTCTACCTCCACCTTTTTGGTTAAATAAAAGATAAATCAGGGTTGAGGCAGGGAGAAGGAAAAGAAGTTTATTGTTTATTTAAAATATACTTTAAGCCTATTGAGTAAATAAAGTATATATTGTGCACAACATGCAGTACATTGTACTGTACAGAACCGTATTTTGTACAGTACAGAACTTTATACAGTACAGTACGTTGTACAGTACAGTACGTTAAACAGTACAGTACGTTAAACAGTACAGTGCGTTAAACAGTACAGTACGTTAAACAGTACAGTACTTTGTACAGTACAGTACATTGTACAGTACAGTACGTTGTACAGGAGAGTACGTTGTACAGGACAGTACGTTGTACAGTACAGTACATTGTTCAGTACAATACATTGTACAGTACAGTACGTTGTACAGTACAGTGCGTTGTACAGTTCAGTACGTTGTACAGTACATTACGTTGTACAGTACAGTACGTTGTACAGTACATTACGTTGTACAATACAGTATGTTGTTTAGTACAGTACGTTGTTTAGTAAAGTACGTTTTACAGTACAGTACGTTGTACAGTACAGTACGTTGTACAGTGCAGTACGTTGTACAGTACAGTACGTTGTACAGTACATTACGTTGTACAGTACATTACGTTGCACAGTACAGTACGTTGTACAGTACAGTAAATTGTACAATATAAAACGCTGTAAAGTACAATAAGTTGTACAATATAGAACGTTGTACAGTACAGTAAGTTGTACATTATAGAACGTTGTACAGTACAGTAAGTTGTACAATATAGAATGTTGTACAGTTCAGTAAATATCAAGATATTTTCAAAACTGTTGAATTCTGTCAACCTCCATCTTGTTTTGCAGTTTAAATCCTCTCTATATGAAAACTACAATTACAAATTGTAAATTTGTTTTTATAAAAACATAGATTCAACTTTTTTGTCAGGTAAAAGGTTTAGATAACCCTCGGACAGTATAAATAAAAAAACACAGCATAATTTTTTTGTTTAAATAAATACATTCTGATTGATTAAGATTTTAACATGCGGGGCGATGCATCCGTTTAAAAAATTATAGATTAATATAAGGGTGATCGAATCTATCGAAACATTTCGATATGGGTACCAACAGTTGCGACTTGCACTCGGGAACTCGGGAACTCGGGAACTCGGTAGAACTACGGGAAAGTTTCCAGTCAAACCTGGGTTCTCAAGCTAGTGTTCATATAAATAAAAGATGTTTAAACGCGACCATCTTAAATTCCAGTCGCTTCAGGAAATGAAAGTCGGTTTTTTTTACTCCGGCCCAGACTTATTAATAGTGATTATAATTCTGGGTAGGTTCCAGATATATTTGTATAATATATAATATCTTATATATATTATATCGCCGATATATCAAATATATCAAGTGTTGTAAACAATATAATAGATATAAGATCTGTTCAAATAAAAAATAAAAAATAATTACTAAAATGAAGCTTTAAAATAAATGCTTGCAAAGGAACTGATTTCTTGCCTTGAATTATAATTTTCTACACCTTATATCTTTGCAACCTGACCTTATATTTAAACCAATAAAATTCTGCCAGATAAAATAGGTAAAGCTCGAAATATACACCATCATAATATCAAAGGCCAAGAGGTCGACCTAGTTTAGAAAATTGTACATAATTTTAATAGCTGAATAATATGGAACTCTATGTACACTGTACCTACGTAACTTACCCCGTTTTAATATTTATGTACACTTAGCTGACTCCACTGACTCCACTGGCTCCACTGATACCACTGTGTCCACTGTTTCCACTGACTCCACTGACACCACTGAAAAACTGTAGAACCTGTACCAGCTATTTCACCCAGGGACAATTATAGATCTTAAATTGTCTCTGAAAAGAGAATAAAATTAATTTATTATTACATTCCAGGAAAATCAGGGAAAAACTAAGAATTTGGAGAGAAAAGAATTGAAAAATATATCTTTGGGAAGAAAAATCTAAAATCATAATTTCAAAGATTCCAATTTACATTAAACAGAGCATTTTTACACTGCAGTACCCATTTCACTTAATTTCTTGAGGGGAGCAGAATGAGGACAATGAAACAGAATGAGGACAGGGAAACAGAATGAGGACAAGGAAACAGAATGAGGACAGGGAAACAGAATCAGGATACGGAAATAGTTTGAGGACAAGAAAACAGGATAAGGACAAGAAAACAGGATAAGGACAAGGAAACAGAATGAGGACAGGGAAACAGAATGAGGACAAGGAAACAGGATGAGGACAAGGAAGAAGAATGAGGACAAAAAAACAGAATGAGGACAAGGAAACAGGATCAGAAGAGGGAAACAAAATCAATAAGAAGAGGAGAACATAATCAGAACATGAAATATAATAAGAAGGATAGGATAAGGATAGGATAAGGATAGGAGGATGGGACTAAACTGTGAGGATTGGACTAGGATGAAAGGATGGAGGAGGTAGGATGAGGTTGGATCTCTGGTTAGCTTAGACAGCAGGGAGGCTGGGTGAGTACTGAGAGAACTCAACCTCCCCCGGGGATCCTCCAGTTACAGGGATACAGGGATACAGCGATACAGGGATACAGGGATATAAGGATACAGGGAAACAGGGAAACAGGGAAACAGGGAAACAGGGATATAGGATATATGTAATATGTTAAAATTAAATTGAGAAAACTTACTTGGACATTTTTGCGACCATTTAGCTTTGATTTTACGGGAAAGTACGAGAAAAATATATTCATGTCTGGTTACATTACAACTTATAAAAGAAGTTTTCCATGCCAAATCAACATTCTTTGTGATCAATATCTCAGATTTTGTTCAACATTTTAGGATACCTTTCTTAAGGATAAGCTAATGGGGAAAATGCCAATTTTTTTTATTCCTGACCCTTTTAAAGTTTTTTTTGTCCATATTAAAAACTTTTTTTTCGAGTGTTTAAAATCTGGAAATTGTTAAAAAAAAACACAGTAATTTTGGACTTTTTTGGAAGACGGTTAAGACCAAACCTTACCCCGTTTGATTATTGAAAAAATCTCTAAACATTTCATTACGTTGTAATAAAAAAGCATTTTGAAAATCCCAATGACATTCGGAAATTTAGTAGGCAAGAAAACAATTTTTTGGGACAGCCTCTATTTTTGTGGATTTTTAAGTCTTTTTTTCCGCTAAATTTCACCAAACTAAGAGGAAAATATAAAAATTCGTCTTCAGAGATGTGTTTGCATTTTAAAATTGGTTCGATGAAACGGTTTATAATTTCCGTTTAATCCAGTAAAAATAAACGTGATATTTATCAAGAACTATAACGCCGTTTTAATCGAATTAAATGTCCAAGTGATGACCTCACCCTTTAAAAAAGAAATATTTGATACACAAAGTAATGTCTCTTTCTGTTTTTAAATTGTATATACAGGGTGTCCCACGAAACTTGGCAGTTGATAAATAGTTTTAAATGTCGTCTTATATATACTGTATTATAATATATTAAATGCTATTTGCAGTTTTTTTCGCTTTTGCTCAAATATATTTCACTTTAAAATCAATTTGACTATAATATGACTACCATATAACATTTTTATTATTGTCTTTGGTATCAATCAACTTAACACATTTTGGAAGAAGACATTCTAATCTGTTTACCAACTGTCATGTTTCGTCGGACACCCTGTATGTGCTTTACAAAATTTCATAACTTCGAATTTTACAAAGATATCATGGAGTGAAACCAATCAAGTGCCTTTTTCTCATTAAATGTTCGTACACTAAAATTGTTCATTCTGTAATAAGACAATAGTTTTTTTCAGATTTATTTTAGAAAACATCTTTCGTTTAACAAAAAAACTATTGTTTTTAGAATCTTTTGGTAAAAACTTTCGTTTGGTAAAAACCGATATTTTTCAATTTCTGTAAAGACGACCTGAAATTCATAAAATATTACGATCCCAATGCTAAATTGAGTCATACGGTAAATATACTATTTTATTGACTTATTTAATGATTTCAGTAAATATGCTATTTTATTGATTTATTTAATGATTTGAATAAATATAATATTTTATTGACTTATTTAATGATTTGAATCAATATACTATTTTATTGACTTATTTAATGATTTTAATAAATTTACTATTTTATTGACTTATTTAACGATTTGAGTAAATATACTATTTTATTGACTTATTTAATGATTTGAGTAAATATACTATTTTATTGACTTATTTAATGATTTGAGTAAATATACTATTTTATTGATTATTTAATGATTTGAGTAAATATTCTATTTTATTGACTTATTTAATGATTTGGCAAAGAAACAAGTTTACAGTCGCAGGGAGTCATAAATGTAAGTAGGAGTAGTTCGGAAGTATCGTAGGTCGGATAGTACATGTAAGTAGCTCGGAAGTATCGTAGGTCAGATATAACACATCATCTGAGAAAGCAGTGTTGCCAACTCCCTGAGAAGATACTTCCCAATTTCTGTCTTGAAAATTCATTTTCGTTATAGTACTGAATACACAGTAATAATATTACTTTCAATGGTTATCAACTTAAAAATCAATGATTAATGATCTGCGTTGAAAACTAACTCATGACAGAAAATGCTATGATTTTTAGACAATTTCATTGCGTTTAAACACAATTTTTAAAATATATCAGTAATTTTAAATTCTCCAGAAATACGCGACTTTTCAATTAATTTCCCGGGGAATTCCACATTCCCCATTTGGTTGGAGATTCCCCAGATTTCCAAAATATTGAGGAAAAATTCCCCCGGTTGGCAACGCTGTGAGAAAGTAAGTGGTCTTAGGAAAACGACATTTGAACACATACTTCTTTCTTATTCTTACACTACACTTAACTACGGTGGATTCTCATTTGAACTACTCCCGTTTGAACTATTGTTCGTTTAAACTATTGTTCGTTTGAACTATTGTTTATTAGAACTACTGACATGACGTCATGTCCTTTTATAGTTCAAATCAACACATTTCTTGTTCATTTGAACTACCTTTCACCGCAATTCAGTTTTCAATTTTTTTTTATAATTCTCATATAAAGTTAGTTCGAGACAATTAATTAGATAACAATTAAACATTAAATGTTTCAAATAAACATAAAAATAGTTTAAATTAACATAAAAATAGTTCAAATGAACATAAAAATAGTTCAAATTTTTTTCAATTAAACTATATTTTAAGTTCATTTGAACTATTTTATTTCATTTAAACTATTTCATTTGAACTATTTTTATGCCCATTTGAACTATTTTTTTGTTCATTTAAACTATTTTTGTGTTGATTTGAACTATTTTTTTTTGTTTATTTGAACCATTTTTATGTCCATTTGAACTATTTTAATGTTCATTTGAACTATTTTTTTGTTTATTTCATTATAATATTAATAGTTCAAATGAAAATAGTTTAAATGAACTAAAAAATAGTTCAAATAAGCAATATATTTACTCGTTTGAACTATTGTTCATTTCAACTACTCATGTGGTACCACGTGCAGTAGTTCAAACGAACAATAGTTCAAATGAACAACAGTTCAAACGGGAGTAGTTCAAATGAGATAGCATCCTTAACTACCATCAACTACAGTCTGTTGCATTCTAATTACTTTTAGTCTGAAGCACGGTGAAGTTAGTCTAGAATTATGAAGTCATGCATTTATGTTTCTTCTCATTTTTTTAATTAAAATGTAATTTCGAAAATTGCCGAAAATAATATTTGCGGTAGATGGTTGCAACTGTGCCAAATGGAATTTCTATTAAAATATTTTGGCACAAAAAATGTTAAAATATGCAGAGTAATTGTAAACACTAAACAGTAAATTTAATATTTTATTTTGTAATTGATTTTTTGGCAAATTTGCACTAATCCTTTTTTCTGATGTTAGAGACGATTGTACGGGATTTGTTTTTGCCCATTTTCTTGCAATCAGGGTTCTTCGTAGGCCAAAACTGTTCTAAATCCTTTAGTAATCCATCAAAATACTCAATTTAATGCAGAAACCAAAATTCAAGCTTCAAACCTGTTTTGAAATTAGGCATTTGATCTATTCCCATTTTACTATATATAATATGTAATATAAGTAGCTCGGAAGTATCGTAGGTCAGATATAACACATCATCTGAGAAAGCAGTGTTGCCAACTCCCTGAGAAGATACTTCCCAATTTCTGTCTTGAAAATTCATTTTCGTTATAGTACTGAATATACAGTAATAATATTACTTTCAATGGTTATCAACTTAAAAATCAATGATTAATGATCTGCGTTGAAAACTAACTCATGACAGAAAATGCTATGATTTTTAGACAATTTCATTGCGTTTAAACACAATTTTTAAAATATATCAGTAATTTTAAATTCTCCAGAAATACNTTAAAATTTTTACCATTCATAAACCTTCCCCGTGGTCACGTGATGTCCCACAAAAAATTTGGGCCCGATCGGTTCAGCCGTTTTGACGTTTATTGGATACAAACAGACAGACAGACAGACAGACAAACAGACAAGCCAAATTTATATATAGATAGATATAGATAAACGTATGAAGATAAACTGTCCTTGAACAAGTTTCTAGTAAAGTGTAGAATTCCACTGTTAAAAGATTTACTATTAATCCGGTCAAATCAAAATGTTTTAGCAGGATTTAACTATGATACAGTGAACCCATTAATAAAGAATACATCGAAAGAATTCATCAAATGTCGTATTCTTCACTTTCTTATAATGGAATGTTGCAGATATTTAGTTTTTTAATTAAATGATTATATGGAACTCTTTAAAACCGTTCCCGCATATTCATGGCTATTTATTTATTTTCGCAAATACTGAGATTTACGTAAAATAGTATAAAACTCATTGAAAAATTGTCAAGACGACATTTGATAAATTCTTCCGATGTTTTCGGTATTAAGGGTTTCACTGTAAAATAGCTGTAATTATTGACGATATATGTAAAAACTAACTAAGTTTTTATTTTTATTTTATTTTATTGTTTTCGACTATATATTAATTCTTTATTTTATATGTTATATATCTCATTCCTCATTATAATTGTGTACGAATAAATAGAATAAATACAATATTAAAACCCTTCAAACTTAACTAAGTTCATGAAATGTTATGTTTTTGTTTGCAGTCATCATTGTTTTTATCATGCAAATATAGGGTGTCTCACAAAACATAATAGTTGGTGAATAGTTTTAAATGTCTTCTTCCATAATTTCTTTAGTTGTTTAATACCAGAGACAATAATAAAATATCATATGGGAGTTATGTCAAAGTTAAATTGATTTCAAAGTAAAATATATTCAAGCAAAAGATTTTTTTACGAAATAAACTGCAAAAAGCATTTAATATCCAATACAGTATAGGGAAGACGACATTCATTACTATTTATCAACTGTCATGTTTTGTGGGACACCCTGTGCAGTGAAGACGATTTTTAATTTTTGATTTCTACCATGCAAGATTTTAATCGGCAACGGATGCACTTAATACAAATTATTATGAAAACAAAACAATTCTGCCAATTAAGAAGCTTTTCTTTGTTTACTTGCAATCTTGTAATTTGAGAATAGCTTGTAAGAAATTAAAACTTAAATCTAGAAAAAATAGAAGATCAAAATAACGTATTTATTTTAAGTAAAGGAAAAGCACGTCCGATTCACTTTGTTACACTTTTAACTTTAGTGTGATTATTTTCAATTCTGTGTAAAAATTTACATTATCTTTTTCATTATACTCTAATAAAGAAATTGACGGGCGAAGTTGTAAAGATTATTAAAAGATTATTATTTTGAAATAGAGAGCAGATAAAAGTTCTTCATTCTTTATTCTTATTTTTCATATTCATCTGCATAATAACATAGAACTGGTTTTTGTCAACACAAAACAAACTGGTCTGACAGGAGCCAGGCAGTACACTGTACAGGGATATCCTGAAGAAAAAAATCCTATAATTATTTTTTTCTATGATTGTTAATACTTTTATACGTTGAAAATTGAAATTCAAATAATTTTTAGCATTATTTGTTAAATATAAAAATAGTAATCAATAATTAAATTAATAAATGATGTTGAAAGATAATTAAAAAATCAACATTGTTTCTTCACTGTTTTCCATTAGTGAGCTTTTGATCTTGAATAATTTTAATCTGCAGTTTAACATTTAATGGCGTTGCTTTCAGTCTTCCCTTTCTTTGATGAGGATTAAATTGTTAGATTCTGCTACTATTTTTATTTTAAAATGAGTAAATATTTATACCTTGGGTCTAGACTTCCGTAGATATTAGTTTCCATTCCTTCGATTCCTGTATTTGAATCATACACTGAACTTGTACTGTACACTGGCGTTGTACTGTAAACTGGACTTGTAGTACTGTACAGTGGACCTCTTGTACTGTATAGAGGACTTGTGCTGTACACTGAACTGGCCCCTGTGTACTGTTTTGTACTTGAATTAAAAACTTGATTTGAACCGTACAAACTATTCGTAGTGTTTGAAGCTGATGAACAGTTGACTGAGCTGGTGTAATAAATCGGACTAAGATCTCGCTGCCTGTATTGTCTACAGAATCCGCCTACTGGAGAACTAGTTGCGGTAAAACCAGTTTCCTGATCATCAACAGCTGGTTTTTGAAGCTCAGCTGTTTCAACCATCTTACTAAACAATAACCAATATAAAAATATGAAAAAAATACTAGGATATTGCCAAATATTCATGTTAAAGAAATTTTTAAAATCTTCATATTTTACAAAAGTTTCAGTGGCATATAATGACGCAAATTGTGCACAAACATTTTGCAAAATTTACATGTTTGCTTTTACACCGTAACTTATGCAAAAATGCTAAAAAAGTGCAATTGTAGCACAACTGTTTTTGAATTTTGCTTCAAACCTATTATTTGTTTATTATAATCAAATATAATTGAACAATGATATGAATGCTAGTTTGTGCATGCCTTATAAATAAATTAAACTTTTAATTGTTTTAGATTTTCCTTAAACTATAATAATTAATCAAGGTAAAGAAATTAATTAGCTTATCATGATGAATAATTATTTTTATCATTATTTCTAATTTCAAATATAGTCATAAAGGATAAATCATATTAGAAATGTGCTAAATCCAGCCAAGACAATAAAGTAGTCCCCAGGACAAAAGTGGTCAGCCAGGACAAAAAAGGGTTTAACCAGGACAATAAAGTGTTTAGCAAGGACAATAAAGTGGTCCTCAGGACAATAAGTGGTCAGCCAGGACAATAAAGGGTTTAGCTAGGACAATAAAGTAGTCACCCAGGACAATAAAGTTTTTAGCTAGGACAATAAAGTGATCCCACGGACATTAAGTGGTCAGCCAGGCCAATAAAGGGTTTAGCAAGGACAATAAAGTGTTTACCCAGTAAAATAAAATGTTTAATTAGGACAATAAAGTGGTCATCCAGGACAATAAAGTGTTTAGCCAGGACAATAAGATGTTTAGCCAGGACAATCAAGTGTTTAACCAGTATAATAAAGTGGTCAGCCAGGACAATAAAGTGGTCAGCAAGGACAAAAAAGTGGTCAGCCAGGAAATAAAGTGGTCAGCCAGGACACTAAGTTTTTAGCTAGGACAATAAAGTTTTTATCCAGGACAATAAAGTGCTTAACCTCGATAATAATGTGGTCAACCAGGTCAATAAAGTGTTCAACCAGGCCAATAAAGTTTTTAACCAGGACAATAAAGTGGTCCTCCAGACAATAACTGGTCAGCCAGGCCAATAAAGTAACCCCAAGAGTAAAAATAAACCGAGCAGATTATAGGCAAGTGAGCAGGATAAAAAAAGAAATTATGGACATAAAGATGTGTTTACAATACCTTGAATGGTTGCGTGGAAAGGGCCCTGTTCCATACACGTCTAAAACAGGTTGCGCCAGTGACCTTACTGTATCATACCCGCCACTCTCTGCTTCTTCTGCTGCCCTGGCGGTATTTTGCTGAATTAATGGTAGAAAGTTTGGCCTAACCCGCCGATTATTCCTGTACAGTGCACATTGAGTCTCAATAAACTGACAATTAATCTTAACGATTAGTAAAACCAGCTCTGAAGTTGCACAGTGAAATTTACGGCAATGAAAAGCATTTCATAGTAATAAATATTCATATTCAATAAAAAAATAATATAAATGGGCCAGCATACTCAAGCAAGAGCAAAGGACTTGTGACACTTTAAAGGTGGCCTGGTCTCAACATTTGATTCATAACTTAAATAACTAGAATAACTGTTCAGAGTTGGATATATTTCTTGATCAATGATTGATCAATTGATCTTTTGTTAATCTGCAGTTTAATTTCATCTTTATTCGATATCCCACATGGTATTAGTACCCAGTCAGGGGTTAAGTACCCTTTGATCAGGGGAGAAATTACAAAAAATGAAGATTTGGAAAGGTTTAGTTTTTTAAAGATCCTCAATTTAAAGAACAGTTATTCCCTGAGAACGAGCCTTAGCCATAACACTTAGACCTGCAGGCATTTTCCTACTTTGAAAAAACTCTGTTTTGTATGTTCCAAACACTACCAACGATCGTTTTCCAGTTATGACGCCCAGTGCTACGGTTGAGTAATATGTATTGAGGTATTAATGACTCCCTGTAGTTATAAATCTCTACAAGGTCTGCTCTGGATACTGTTGAAGAGGGTTGGATTGGTTCTATCTTCTCCGGGCTTGTATTAACAATAGGGTTCTCTTCTCCAATCATGTCTGGAGATTGCTTTAAAGGGACTGTAGGCATAATTTCAAGGAGCCTCCATTAATAGAGTCAAACAATATCCTTTAAACCTTTGTAAAATAATAGAGGAATGAGATATTTTTTTCAATCCCATATTTGATTGTTTTATCTCTGTAAAAGTGGGTTGCACATTTATGCAGCAGAATCTGATATTCAGATGCAGGTCTGGGTACTGTTCTAAATCAGACATGTCACTTACTGGATGGGGGGTCATGTGAAGTTAAGGTTACAGTCCCTTTAATGGTTCGTTTTCATATGTGTGCTCTTCCAATCTATAGGCTCTAAAATTGTAAAAGAATACAAGTTTTAACAAGATTTTTTTCAATTTAGTTTTTACCTAAAAATTTGATGTTTTTTATCCTCTAAGCTCAGAATTTCATCTAAACTTTAATATTTTGTTCATTAAAAATAGTTTTAATTGATTTTTTTATTGAAAAAACATTTTGTTTGATATTTTTTATGCCAGTTAAATTTCGACCAATAAGAGATTTAATCTGAGAATAAGTTTAACTTAATCTGACCATTTACAAGTTCATAGCTCAGAGCACTAATAATTTTAGTTTATAAACCTTAGATTTCTTTTCAAAACATCATTCCAGTCCACCGAAGAGTCCCCGCGTTCCAAGCTAGAATATTAACAAAGAAATTTATGTACAGCGGACGGCGTTTATATCAATACAAGAAAGACGACTTTTATCAATCATTTTGTCTTATCTCAAACATAGGTTGTTAAAATTCCATGTTTACATGTGAACAAAGAGAAACTTTAAATTCACAACTTCTCTTTGTTTACATATTTATTTATATACTCCAACCATTTTATGTGGATAGGGTTGTTATCAAGTACTCCAACCATGTTATGTAGATAGTGTTGATATCAAGTACTTCAACTATGTTATGTAGATAAAGTTGTTATCATGTACTCCAACCATGTTATGTAGATAAGGTTGTTATCATGTACTCCAACCATGTTAATCGTTTTTAAAAACGCTGCAAAAAAGAACTTTTTGTTTTTCTAAAAACAAAAAAGATCGTTTTTTTATCGATCGGTTTGTAAAATAAAGAATGTTTTTAAAAAAATCTTCGTTTTTAATTTAAAAAAAATTTCTTTTTTAAATATTAAAGGCATACTGCGCGAATTTTAGAAAAAAAGGTAAAAAATAAATGCAATTTCTTTGTTTGTTCCTAAATCCAGAAATGGTAGCGGAAGCATTTCTTGCTGTTGAAGTGGATCGGCATTCACCTGACACAGTGCAATGATTGTTTTAAAAATGTAATAATATTTTTGGTAACAGTTTTTAACCCTATATATGCTCCATTTACAGAGTTTTTTGTCTGATTCTTTACATGGCTTTATCTGAGTATTAATTATAAAAATATATATCGTCTATTCTCTAACATCAACTTATAGTGGATAAAAGCTCTGTGCCTTGTTCACCCTGACCACACCTTTCATAGTTAATTAAAGCACTGTGCCTAGATCAATTCCCAAGCTTGGGCTTCGCTTCGCAGGCAATCCACCTTTTTTCATTCTCACGAAGTCTCTCTCTATCCCTGGTTCAATATATTCACATAAATGCACTGTCCCGCTTACATCACGACCCTTTATTCTTCTTTTTCGTACGTTTTTAAAAAACTGTAGTTTTTTTCTTTTTCTAAATGATCCAAAACATTCGTCCATTGATTGTTTTATTCTAAAAGGCACCATCGTTATAAAAAAATTATGTACCGTATATGCATTTAGACGTACCGCCCAGTCTGGACTACCCACTTTAAATTCGACCCATTACGTTTTATTTAACAAATGTAGCCTGGCGAGATCACGGTGTGCGTTTTGTCTTATAAACTATACTAGTTCAAGTGCGGATGTTTTTTTAAAAACACTTTAGAAATTTATTTTTTGAATTTAGAACCCATTGACTACTTTAAAATATGTCAGCCCATTTGGTCTAGCTATATCGACAATATATAAATTTATACGATTCATATATAAGTGAAGAGCTTTATTATGTAGAAAGTATCATAGTGTACTGTATAGCATGCTCTATCTGCTTAAACTTCGGCCCGGTATTGGAAATATTTTGGGAGTATAAAGTGACAAAACTGAACAACTTAATAACTGAACAATGATTAAACTGAACAACTGAAAAGTTAAACAACACTAAACAACTGAATAGCTGAACATATAAAGTACTGTAAAGGTCCGAAAATATAGTTCACCATCACGCCTCAATTTTATTTATATAAATATTATTTCCCTGTCTTAAAGTTATTTTTCCATAGAACTACTGCATTATTTAGATTTAGCCTGTAATTAAAACTTTTGTGGAAAACACAATCATGCTAAATTCAAAATCCCCCCTTTCTAAATGAATTAGAGAGAATGAGAGTGCATGAGAGTGAATGGGAGTGAATAAGAGTGAATGAGACTGAATAAGAGTGAATGAGAGTGAATGAGAGTGAAGTGCATGAGAGTGAATGAGAGTGAATGAGAGTGAATGAGAGTGACTTAGACCTATGAATTGTCATGTTTTGTTTTGAGGACAGACTGTTTCTAAACGATTTCTTTCAATTCAGGTTTATTCTCAGTCTGTATTTATTATTTTATTTATTGCCTCCAGTTTCTACCTTTCCTCTGTAAAGCATGAAACAATTTCAGAGTGTTTAAACTAAATTATGAATAGTCATTTTAGTTTAATAGGGAGCCATTAGTAGGATATTTTAGTTTAATAGGGAGCCATTAGTAGGATATTTTAGTTTGATAGGGAGCCATTAGTAGGAAATTTTAGTTTAATAGAGAGCCATTAGTAGGATATTTTAGTTTAATAGGGAGCCATTAGTAGGATATTTTAATTTAATAGGGAGCCATTAATAGGATTTTTTAGTTTAATAGGGAGCCATTAATAGGATTTTTTAGTTTAATAGGGAGCCAATAGTAGGATATTTTAGTATAATAGGGAGCTATTAGTAGGATATTCTAGATTGATAGGGAGCCAATAGTAGGATATTTTAGTTTAATAGGGAGCCATTAGTAGGATATTTTATATTGATAGGGAGCCATTAGTAGGATATTATTTTGTATTTATCAATAAAACATGTTTGTCCTTTCGTTTCGTTTCGTAAGACAGAACGTTGAAGAAACAACGAGCATTTAGATCTTTTAAACTTTTAAATCTTTTAAAAATTTCTAATCATGAAAATTTAAAGAACAGAAAGTGTTTTAATAGAAATACGTTTATAAATAAACAAATAAAAAAATGTGATCCTTTCAATAATGTACGTACACTGTACATTTATGAATAAATTAAGAAATTGGCAACACTCGTGGATTTTCACACGTTAGTTAACCAAACATATACATCAATAATTCGTCCTTCCACGCGATCATTCGCGTTCAACGCTATTTTATTTATGAAGTAAAATTCTAAAATTTGAAATCTAGTTTATCATAATTCATGTATTTCCTGTCGTACAAGGCTGCGATGTTGGAAGAGACTCAGACACATTCTAAAATAAACAAAAAAAATTTAATGGGACAATCAAAGTAATTTCTAATAAACATCTAATCAATATGTCGCATGCACTTGGAACTTTGATCTCATTAAGAATAAAAAAGATACCATTATCTTTCATTGTAAACAATCATCATTGTTATTTTGATGGGTTTCTTTTAACCTAACTTGCGGAATTAATGCTGCAGAGACGATGAGGAAACTGTCAGAAATCTTCACTTTAAACCAAAAAATATCTTCTTCATTAGGAATTCAGTTGGCAATTGAATTTTTTGATTGCAATAATCATTTAGATATTTAACGTTTTGAACTACATAAACAGATTATTTTCAATTGTGGTTTCTCTACAAAAGTGACTTAATTTGACACTTTGCGACTTTTTTACAACAATGATTCTTGAAACAATAATTATAAAACAACTTTAGTCCAGGCTTTTCTAAATCAATGCATGAAAATATTTTTCTTCCAGGCAGCTAGGCCTACAAGTCTCTTTCGCTACTTATGACAAATTTTCATTAAAGGGAGTGACCGGCTATGTAAGGTAGTTGAACTGAGTATGCAGTGTTGTTGACAAATTCTTTTGGATTTATTTGAAACATATTAAACTTTTTAAACATCTGTAAATCCCGAGTTTGAGCGCAAATTTGACGTTCAAAACTCCTACTTTTGGGGTGGATACGTTTCCAGAATAAGTTTTTTTTTAATTATTATATAGCGATAACGAAAAATAAAGTAAAAATTTTACAGTAATCTAATTAGATGGTTAGGAACATATTTCTCAAAAGAAATTTGTCAATAAATCAATGCTAAAATCGATTATTTCGTTTTCATTATTATATTGAATTTCTTATTTTCTTTGAATTTTATTTGCAGATTTCTTCAAATTCTTCTAATGTCGTCTTTTCAATAATAATTCTAGAAAATCTGCGAAAATCTTTGTGAATAATGAGAAACCAGAATAATGAGAAAATAGAAACTAATAATTTTCGATGATAAGATTAATTTTTATTTTCTCAACATGTTCGAATTTGCTCTCAAACTCAGGATTTACAGATCTTTAAAAGGTTTAATATGTCTCAAATGAATCCGAAAGAATTTGTCCACAACACTGCATACTCAGTTCAACTACCTTACATTGCCGGTCACTCATAGTCATTTATAAAAATACTAATTGAAAATATTGACCGGAAGTATTTCGTTGACTAATAGACAAAAATAAACCAAGAAGAAAACAATATATACAGTTTTATATCAATTTTAGATATTTTTTATTATATTTTATGACCCTTAAAAGAACCAACCTGTTGCAAATCTGATGAGGTTTTAGGATCTTTATCGTCACTTGGACCGGGCTCATAGATTAATGGTTTACACGCTAATCCGTCCCTAGCTTGTGTATTAATTTGAACCTGGAGCCCTTTGGATGGAGCCGGGATGAATACTCCTAACATGAAAATTTGAAAATTGGATTTTGAGGGATCATGCAAAGCTGATCGGTCAAATATTAAATTAATTAGGTTTGTCTAGTTGAGTATCTTCTATACTACAGTCTTGGTAACCAAAAAATTCTCCTAGTTCTGGCATTTCCTTAATTTGGCTTGCCTTTTTAATGCTATAAATATTACCGGGGATATTAGGAATTTTGTTTAGATTTCAGTTTTGTTAAATAAAACCAAAATTGTCAAAATCTAAGTAAAATTCTTTATATCTAGAATTATATTAAAAGTACAAAAAAGGAAGACCACATTTTGGAAATTTCAGAACTTGGAATATTTTGTGATTACTTTCTAAAAATAGGTTGACAAAAAAATGCAGAACATTTTATCAAAATCAAAGACGACAGTCCAGTCCAGTCGTCTTGCTTCTGTCATGTTTCCTGGGACACCCTGTATTATGAAAATGCAAACTAAAAGAAACCTAAATACATGATTATCTAAAATCCTTTAGTTGGCTGCATGTCTGAATCGCAAAGGTACCTTCGTTGAAGCAACATTAATAATGATGAAAATAGCGTCATTTTTATTAAATAATGGATTTTTTAAAATTTTTCTATTAAAGTGATCTGCAGAATTTTGCTAACAAAAACTAAAACAGTTTGTGAATCTTAAATACATCGAAAAAATTGAAGTTGAAAAATTAATTTTGTGTTAAACATTTCATTATTACTTCATTATTTATAATAGAAACCCATCATATCAATCGATTCTGTATATTATTTTTGAGTACTTAGGCATTATAAATTGTAGACCTATAAAACTGTGGAATAGACTCTTTAAATAATTTTAAATAGCCAAATAAACATTAAACACAACATTTGGGCAGTGTACAACAGATCCTTTTAACTGAGTTAAATTAAATGCAAAATTACAAATTGTCGTATTCCCATTCCACAGCTTCATGAATCAAACTGTATGTATATTTTTTTCATAGACATAAAAAGATGTTTAAAATAATAAAAAAATCAAACCTGTTTGTGTATTTTTTCCTTCGTCTAAATCTTCTTTTCCAGTTTCAATTTTTACATTCTTTGTTCTCTCTTTTTTCCTTTTACTTTCTACATCCTTAGTTTCTTTACTGCCCTCTTCTACAAGATGAACTTGATGGGGAGAACTAGAATTTTTGATCAAACTGAAATATAAAAATTATATTTTATGTATAGATGTGTGTATGTAATTATGTTCTGTGTACAATGTTTGCATTTATGTTTGAATTTTTTAAAACCACACAAAAATGTTTTAAAAAAACTCCTTAATAGTTTGCTTTATTCGTATAGTATTTTAATGAAACAACACTTTTCGGACCGGTTCCTAATCCATTTTAAAAACGATAAAAAACGGTATTTTTTCATTTATTTTTTTCTCAAAACGATCTTTTCGTTTTTCGAAAACGAAACGCAATGATACTATCGTTTTTTCAAACTGCTACCGTTTTTGAAAATTATTTCGCTAATGAATGTAAAGTTTAATCGTTTTAAAAGGGATAAAAAATGATAGTTTATTTGTTTCTTTTTATTTTCTCAAAAAACAAAAAGCGAAAATAAAAATATGATCGATTTTTCCAAAAACAATGTTTTTGAAAATAATTTTGCTTTAGGTTGATGACAATTAATTACAATTTTTTTAGAAAGGGAAGTTTATGAAAGTTGCCTTTTTATCGAGAAAAATTACCAGACCTGTTCCCTGACCTAAGGTTTTTATGATCTAAGGGTTTTCCGACCAAAAAATGTATTTGTCTAAAAAGTTGTTATTGATTGTCAAAAATTAAAAACTACCTAACTTCGTTAATANTCCAGTGGAATTATAAACCCCTAGGAAGGATAACTGAATCCCTCCAGTGGAATTATAACCCCCCAGGAAGGAAATCTGAATCCCTCCAGTGGAATGTAAATCACCCTGCGTAAAGTTTTGAATTGTAAAAAGCATTTTTTCAAACCCCTCCAGTGAAAAAGAATTCCCTCCGGTGGACTCCAGTGGAGTCAAAATCTTACTACGAACTTCCGTGACTCATAAAAAAGCTATTTTTTTGCGCAGGGATATTTTTATCCTGAGGTAAGGTAACTTTAGAGTCATGTGATATTAATTGGATACAACACAATTATCTCTAATGTAAAAAACTTAAATAATCGTAATAGGCTTCCTTTCTTAAGTATCTTGAAGTTGAAACAACGGTTACAGTCCCTTTGGATACTGATGAATTGGATCTATATAGTCTTTTGTTGAATTAGTCCAATTTGTTTACAATATTTCAGGATAAATTAATAAAATTTCCATAATCTTTGTTTCAATATTAATAAAATTTAGATATTTCTAACCTGGGTTTTGAGCTTTTAAAATATCTGAAAGTGCCCTCATACTAATTTTTTATCATTTATGGTAAATTCGAATTTTTAGCCATTTAAACATTTTGTTTGTTAGTCATAAAACAGTTGTAAAACCTATAAAGGATTGATATGCTATTAGTGTAATATATTCATCACTATATTCATCATTTATATTTGTCTAAAGCAAAATTACATTAAGCAATATAAAAGTTCTCAATTTAATCCTAATACTCTTTTCTCTGGATATCACATTTTATAATTGACAGGGTTTTCCTAAAAGCAGGTGCCATACAAGACTTTTAGCAACAGTATATTTTAGTTATTCAGAGGTGGTTTTCAGAAATGGAGTTTTTTGGTCCCAGTCTAGTGTTTTTCGTTTTCTAAAAATGTGGTATGATGACAGTACTGCAAGGGTTCATAGATTTTTGCACATTGCTTTGACACTAACTTTGGGTTTGCATAACTTCTTCAGAATCGCCTTATTTGATGGTGAGATATATCCTCTTGAGCCAATTTCAAAAGGATGAGCAGACACATCCCTAGTTGTTATATCTGTGATTAAATGCTTATACTTGTTCATCTTTTGAGTGTTGGCATTTTTTATATTTGTTTCCAATCGGACAGTAAGCTCAAAAATATCCATCTTTTCCTCCATTCTATCGATAATTACTAGATCTGGTTTTAGAAATTCAAAACTGCTCAATAACTTTTTAATAACAGAACCTCTTTTTTAGAAATCATGTAAGCATTTGATCTAATGAAATTTACTATGGTGTGATACAAACTCAAATTATCTAATCCTGTTATCATTGCAACCTAGTAATGTCTACTTTTGATACTTCAAACGTAAATCAAATCAAATTATCTCACAGAATTTAGAGTTTGAAATATTTAAGGTCTACGGCATTATTTGCAAAGATATAGAGATTAGAAAATCAGGAACTTGACAAAAAATCAACAGCTTTACTTTGATTTGGAAGGAGGCATACATTGATTTAAAAATCTATTAATGAAGCATAAATTTGATTTACAAAATTATAAATCCCTTAGATGTTCGCTGACAAGTATTTTCTTTCAGAGAATGGTGTTCCTGTTTCTTTATCCTTAATAAAAAATATGTTTTAATATCAACATTAAACTAAATCTGAATTGAAGAGAAACCCCATGAAATTAAAGTGTATTTACAAAAAAAAAACTTCATCATTTATTAAGATATGCAACTAAAAGAAAAGATACCTTCAAACAAAACACAATTTAGTTCAATAGTAAAAAGTTCGCAAGTGTTTGCACGTGACTCTCTGTCTCTATTGATTGAGTGGCATGTCTGATTGACTATATAGTACCAATAATAGCTTTGTTAGATCAAGAATACATGATATTTTGAAAATTTTCTCTCTGAAAGTTGATTATTTCTGCTGAAGAAAAATAGGGAGGAATTGTCATAATTAAGGTAATTGCAGGCTAAAAAAGGACGATATCTTCTGCTTTTTTGATTGGGCAAATGTTTCAAGGGTGCCATTGTGAATAGGATATGCTCTTCTTTAAAAAAAGTTCCTTAAAGCATGGTTTCCCAAGGCCAAGATGGGAAAGCAACCAACCTAAGTATCCATGTTGTGATGTATATTGTCAGGTAGAAGAGCAAAAAGATGACCAGTATTATTGCAACCAAGGTTAGGAGAACAATCAGGACCAATATTACAGAATATGTTGTATCATTTATACAGCCCTCAATTCTTGTGATATAGGATCCCTGAAATATTAACTTGTGTTTAGATATCTCTATCATACAGATATAGGATCCCTAAAACATGAACTTGTGTTTAGATATCTCTATCATACAGATATAGGATCCCTGAAATATGAACTTGTGTTTAGATATCTCTATCATACAGATATAGGATCCCTGAAATATGAACTTGTGTTTAGATATCTCTATCATACAGATATAGGATCCCTGAAATATGAACTTGTGTTTAGATATCTCTATCATACAGGGCTACCTCCAAAGGAAGAGACTCTTCAAATATGACGATCCCAAGGGTTAATTGTGACTTCTTAAATATAGTCATTAATGGCCGATTTGTAATTGGGAACAGAAAGAAACAGTTTTAAGGAATCATGCATATATGGAAACATCCTGTAGCAATTCCGAACAGTCGTCTTTGAAATCTCATATTTTGTAGGTTACCCTGTAACTTAGGATATGTAAACTGTATTGACATATTTATCAAATCTATATGAAAAGCTAAACATCTGAAATAGTTAAAATTTGACAGACTAATCTTTGTTGCTTCCCGCATTATACATTTAAGTCTCATAAAAGTTTAAATTACGTTGCCAATTAATTTTGCTGTTTTCCATGCTGATATATTTAATTTTTAAACATGTTTTTTGTGATAAAAATAGCTGACTTTTATAATGTAAATTTACCTTACACTGATGTGCCTAAGGACCAGTTTTCATAAACAAAAACTCATTGATAATGTTTTGAGCGAATTTGATCCATTTTGAAGTAATTTTGTCTAATGAAGTCTATGGCATTGACTGTGACAATCAAAATTGGCAAATTTTAGGGTTTCCCATTTTTTTGGCCAATATTAAAAAAGTTTAAGTTGTGAACTTTTTTTTGTTTATGATTCCTGGACACAAATTTGAGATTTAGAGCACCAAACACAGTCAAGGGAGCCTAAAATTATTTTCTTAAAATATTTATTTAGAATTTTTTTATTTGAGAATTAATGTGGTTTGGAAAGTATTATTTTGGAAAATTTAATTCGGAAAATTGTAATTTCTGTAAATTTATTAAGGAAAATTAAACTTTAGCAAATCTATTTAGGAAAAATGTAATTTTGGGAAATGTAATTTAGGAAAATGTAGTTGGCGGGGGAAACGTAATATAAAAAATGTAATTTGGCAAAAATCAACCTATAAGATATAAGATATCAAATGAACAAAAATCATATTTTAATGTCAAAGACATACAATATTCGTATATTTAATTAAGCATTCAAAGTTTGTCCCATAGAAAGAATCAATCATTTATCATATACATTTACATATAGTATACATATAATATAAAAATATCCATGGCACAGTTTTTCGTCCTAATAGGACTCATCAATTGACANTATTAATGGCTTTCTAGCTCTTCTAGCAGACTTACAAGTTGTTCTTCTACTGTCATGTTTCGTGGGACACCCTGTCCCTGTAAATGTTTCAAATATATGATAAATCCTTCAATGGAATAAACACCGTTCTTGATCACGCACCCCTGACCCTTCAGAACAACCTAAAGTCTGACCGCGTCAACCTTGTTGCACCGGCTAGTCCTATTAAGTGTCTGCTTTATTTAGCCAATGTCTGGGCGATACAGTACAAACTGGGACCAGAAAGGTTGACTCGGCTCGGAAATTCAAATGTACTACGGATTCCCGTGATGAAACATTGCTTAATTGTGTAGTGCAAACAGTTCTTTTTTACAAGAAAAGTAATTTTATAAGTGTCTGGTAAACTATTTCCTTCGTAACACCATCAAATATACTTTTCTTAACATTGCTTTAATGTCGTATTCTTATTCCATTGTTTTCTGGTTATCACTGTGTCAAAATAAATTTACACTGTAAATATATCTATATATATAACTAACTCTCGATCCTCATCAGTCAAAAAACATGGGTTAACTGATGTTTTACGACAAATATTATGGATTTTCAAAATTTTTTAACGGATTTTCAAGAAATTAATTGACAATTTCAAAAACTTTACTTAATAAAAATAACTAAGGAAACTGCAGTAACATATGAGAGTCTTCACATTATCCCTGGCCAGTTAATATCTTCTGGTTTGGTTGTTTAATGGTTGCAGACAGTTGGTATCTTCTGGTTTGGTTGTTTAATGGTTGCAGACAGTTGGTATCTTCTGGTTTGGTTGTTTAATGGTTGCAGACAGAAGGTATTTTGCTCTATGTCTACATTTTCCCAACAGTTCACTTCTCTTGTTTAACGGGTTTTTTTCTTCTCTAAACAGAATAATTGTTTTCTCCATTGTACATAATCTGCAGTTTTTAGAGGCTGGATTATATGCAGGTGCAGATGCTTCTATACTCCAATCTATGTTGAATGGTTTGTCCTCAGATTTCAGTTTCCATATGTATTTTGAAAGGCTAGTACTGGTTTCATATTTCTTGAGATTGAAAGATTTAGTGTGATTCAAGAACCTCTCCTTGAAGGTATTAGAGGTTAGTCCAATGTAGACTGAACTTTCATCATTTGTTGATATTTTTGCTTTGTATATAATTGACTGAGTTAAACATTTGCCTTTTAAAGGACATCTTGATTCACCAACTCGGCAATTACACTCTTTCTTGTTTTCTGATGAAGTAGATTTTTCTGTTTCTTGTCTGATTATCTTTCTATTGTGTCCCGCAATTATCGACTCCATATTGCCCATGCAGCTGTAGGACACTTTAACATTCGATCTATTGAAATATTTTCCTAAGTCGGTGTTTTTGAAATGCTTATCAATGATTGACAGGAACTTTGCTGCAACATTTGTCTGAACATTTGCACTGTAAGGTGGATTAAACCAGATAACTTTTCTATGCCTTTTTCTTTTTGATTCCTTTTCTTTTTCTTCCGTATAAACCAGCTTTTCCTTGTAACCTGCATTTTTTAATGCTTCTTCATATGGTGGAGACTCAACTATATAACTATGCTTTTAATAAAAATTATAACGTATAACTTTTGCTTTTCAAGACGCCAATGCCGTTAATTCTACGTTCCCAAACAATAACAAATTTTCGCATATTTTCCAGAACAGAAGATGAAAATTTCACAACATATTCTCCGGTCAAAACTTTTAAAATTTGACACTCCAGTCCATTCCCTCAGATCATGTGAGTAGACACAAAAAGGAATTATTGAGTTTTTAGCCACAACTTAGATTTTCTAATCTCTTTATCTTTGCAATCTGATGTCATAGATCTTTAGTATTTCAAACAAAGGTTTACACCCAATAGGTTAGGCCTTTTTGGTGCTTTATTATTTGCAGACAGACAAAACAAATATATATGTTCTGGTTCCTCTTCTTGTTGGTTCCTCTTCATGTTTTAAACACAAATTATATTTCTGGAGTTAAGTATAATCCTGTAGGGTTTGGGAGATTTCCTACAATTTTGCTGTTCCTTGAAATATGTGAAAAACGAAAAAATTGCTGTAAAAGAACCTCAAATCTTTCCCTGGGATGTTTAGAAAGATGAAAATTTCCCTGTATGATAATTGAAGGACTGCAGTATGGATTTGGTCAATTATATTGACGTACTAAGCCTAGGGGTGTTTGAAATGATTTTTTTTGCATTTTTTTGAAAACGTTCCCTACTAAAAAAGTTTAATTTTGATAAAACTTTTTGTTCTGGATGATTGCAAATATCTATCTAAAACTTTCTTAAACCGGCATATTTTTTTATATTCATTTTCTGGTTTGGTTGTTTANTTTCAGAAAGTAGGAAAGATTCTGCAGAAAAAAGAGCCCAAACCAAACAGAATTTTTTATTTTGAACAAAAATATTTAGAACTTATAAAGAAGCTTTTCTGGGTTGCACTTTACTCTAGTTTTGCATTATTTTCATTTGTGTAAACCAGTATAAAAGAGATTATGTTTATATGGTTTAAAACTAAACAGCTGATGATTCATTGGAGGGAGGAATGGCAAAAACACCAATTTGTAATTCCCAAATCTTTTTATGGAAAATGATGGTAACAGGGTATACAGAGGGCTTCAGGGTACAAGGTACAACAATGTACTGCAAAGTACTAGGCTATACTGGGGTATACTGGGAGGAGGGAGTACAGAAACCAAACAGAATTTTTATTTTTAATAAAAATATATATGTAGAGTAGGGATGTTAACGTTTTCATTTTTCAGAAAAATGATCGTTTCGTTATGATAACGACGACGAAAAATCGAAAACGAAACAATCGTTTTTAAAAACAATAGTTTTTTTAAAAAAGTTCGTTTTTTTTAAAATGGTCTTTTTTAAAACGATTGTTTTGTTAACGATCATTTTTATAAAATTCGTCGTTTTGTTAACGATCGTTAACAACGACATTTCGTTAACGATTGTTAATGACGACCCTTCGTTAACTATCGTTAACCTTCGTTAACTATCGTTAACCTTCGTTAACTATCGTTAACGACGACCCCTTCATTAACGATCGTTAAGAAAGAGAGGAAACCGACCTGAAGGGCATCTGTACTTTTCATTGAGTAGTTTTTAAGAAAATATCAAGAAGTTTTAAATCCCCCACAACTGTTAAACTTCATGTAAGACGACATTCAATAAAGTTGCATGTAATTTTTTTCCAAAAACAACCGTTTTGATAAAGCTCGTCGTTTCGTTAACGATCGTTAACGACAACCCTTCGTTAACGATCGTTTACGACAACCCTTCGTTAACGATCGTTAACATAATTGTCAATAAAAAAATTTTCAAAAACGATCGTTTTTTTAAACAATCGTATAAAAAACGATCGCAAATCGTTTTAATAAAAACGATCATTTTCAAAAATGATCGCTATTCGTTTTCTAAAAGTTCAAAACGATCGTTTTTTTCTGAAAACGATTAACAACCCTTATGTAGAGTCAGAAGCACTTCTAAGCATATTTTCTTTATAGTTGTCCACTATTTTTATGGATAAAAAAGCTAGTTTAATACTAATCAGCTGATCACTTAATGGAGGGAGGGATGGCAACCACGCCAATTTGTAATCCCCATATCTGCAGGGTACTG